>NW_018397404.1:15623-15785 GCF_002168275.2 Theobroma umbraticum
AGGGTTACAAATTAGTTTGGCTATATAAATATGTTATATTAGCAAACTAAAAATGCGAAGCTTCCAACCACTTTTCAGCCATTTCATAAAATAAGAAAAGAAAAATAGTTTTGTTTGAAAAAATTAGATTCGGCAAGAATTTTGGTCTTTTTGTTTTAGAAA
>NW_018397404.1:15795-16117 GCF_002168275.2 Theobroma umbraticum
TAGCACAAGTAAAATCTTACCTTGGAGAAGGTCTTAGTCAGTCATTGCGTGGATTACAGTTAGAGGCCAAACAGTTGGGTGGCTGAAGATTTGACAAATCCTAAAGCTGAAAAAGCAATTATTTTTGGATGTAATTGGCTTTTGATTACGATATCTAGAGCAAGGTATGTAACTCTTAAACCTATAAGTGTTTTTAATTTATTTTAAAGTTACATGAGAAACACAAACATTGATCCTATAAGATTCAACTATTTCTCTAATTAAATATTATTTTTATTTTTTCACTGCGTTATATTTTAATTTTTGATTATTTTTCATATTT
>NW_018397404.1:16320-16458 GCF_002168275.2 Theobroma umbraticum
TTAAATGGTTTTGTAATCTCATAATTGATTTTAAGTTGTATTTTTTTACTTTTTTCGTTAAAAAAAATTATAATTGAATGCCTACCTCAAGAAACATGAAGAAAAAAGCATCTATTGATATGAAAAGTCCCTTTATAG
>NW_018397404.1:16906-18355 GCF_002168275.2 Theobroma umbraticum
AAATAGTTTTATAATCTCATAATTGATTTTAAGTTGAAATTGTTTTATATTTTTTATTAAAATATATTATAATTGAATGTCTACCTTGATAAATATGAAGCAAAAGCCATCCATTGGCACAAAAAGTCTATTATAGTCACTCAAGCCTTTGAAAGCCTTATGACTGGCTTTAAAAGATTTTATAATCTAATAATTGATTTTAAGTTGAATTTTTTTATATTTTTTGTTAAAACAGATTGCATTTGAATATGTGCCTCAAGAAACATAAAGAAAAAGGCATTCATTGACAAGAAAAGTCCATTTATAGTCACTTATTCCTTCAAAAGCCTTATTACGCACTTTAAATGGTTTTGTAATTTCATAATTGATTTTAAGTTATATTTTTCTACAATCTCGATTAAAACAAATTATAATTGAGTGTTTGTCTTGGGACATATGAAGCAAAAGCCATCCATTGATATGAAGAGTTCATTTATAGTCACTCAAACTTTCGAAAGCTTTATCATTCACTTTAAATAATTTTATAATCTCATAATTGATTCTAGGTTGAATTTTTTTTACATTTTTTGTTAAAACTTATTATAATTGAATGTCTGCCTCAAAAAACATGAAAAAAAAGTCATTCATTGACAAGAAAGTCTATTTATAGTCACCCATGCCTTCTAGAACTTTATTACTCGCTTTTATAATCTCATAATTGATTTTAAGTTGAATTTTTTTTCATTTTTGGTTAAAACATATTATAATTGAATTTTTGCTTTGAGAAACATGAAGAAAAAGATATTAATTGACAAGAACAGTACATTTGTAGTCACCCATACCTTCGAAAGCCTTATTACTTATTTTATATGGTTTTATAATCTCATAATTGACTTTAGGTTGAATTTTTTTAAATTTCTGGTTAAAACATATTATAATTGCCTGTCTGCATCGAGAAATGAGAAGAAAAGCTTTTCATTGACAAGAAAAGTCCAATTATAGTCACCTGTGCCTTTCAAAGCCTTATTACTCGCTCTAAATGGTTTTATAATCTCATAATTGATTTGAGGTTGAAATTGTTTTACATTTTTAGTAAAAATATATTGTAATTGAATGTTTGCCTTGGAAAACTTGAAGAAAAACTCATTCATTGGCAAGAAAAGCCCATTTATGGTCACTCAAGCTTTCGAAAACCTTATCACTCGCTTTAAATTGTTTTATAATCTCATAATTCATTTTTGATTGAAATTTTTTACTTTTTAATTAAAATATATTATAATGGAATGTTTACCTTGAGAAACATGAAGCAAAAGCTATCCATTAATATAAAAAGGCTTTTGAAGGCGTGGGTGACTATAAATGGACTTTTTTTTAATGAATGGCTTTTTCTCCGCGTTTCTTAAGGTAGACACTCAATTATAATCTGTTTTAACAAAAAGTGTAAGAAAATTCAATCTAAAATCAATTATG
>NW_018397404.1:18550-18749 GCF_002168275.2 Theobroma umbraticum
TAAGGCTTTCGAAGGTATGGGTGACTATAAATAGACTTTTCTTGTCAATGAATAGCTTTGTCTTTATATTTTTCAAGGTAGATATTCAATTATAATATGTTTTAATGAAAAGTATAAAAAAATTCAGCTTAAAATCTATTATGAGATCATAATATTATTTAAAGCAAGTAATAAGGCTTTTCAGGGCTTGGCTGACTGT
>NW_018397404.1:18849-18956 GCF_002168275.2 Theobroma umbraticum
TTGCTTCATATTTCTCAAGGTAGACATTCAATTATAATATATTTTAATCAAAAATATAAAACAATTTTAACTTAAAATAAATTATGAGATTATAAAACTATTTAAAG
>NW_018397404.1:18966-19095 GCF_002168275.2 Theobroma umbraticum
AGCTTTCGAAGGCTTGGGTGACTATAAATAGTCTTTTCTTATCAATAAATGGCTATTTTTAATGTTTCCCAATGTAAACATTCAATTATAATCTATTTTAACCATAAATGTAAAAAAATTCAACTTAAA
>NW_018397404.1:19417-19623 GCF_002168275.2 Theobroma umbraticum
TTAAAATAAATTATGAGATTATAAAACCATTTAAAGTGAGTAATAAAGCTTCCAAAAGCTTGAGTGACTATAAAGGGACTTTTTATATCAATAGAGGGTTTTTTCTTCATTTTTCTTGAGGTAGACATTCAATTATAATTTATTTTAACTAAAAAAATAAAAAAATACAACTTAAAATTAATTATGAGATTACAAAACCATTTAAA
>NW_018397404.1:19633-19943 GCF_002168275.2 Theobroma umbraticum
AAGCTTTTGAAAGAATGGGTGACTATAAATTGACATTTCTTGTCAATGATGCTGGGATTCGGCGTCATGTTCAAACATGAAAAATAATCAAAAATTAAAATATAACCCAGTGAAAAAATAAAAATAATATTTAATCAGAAAAACAGTTGAATCCTACAGGATCAATGTTTGTGTTTCTCATGTAACTTTAAAATAAATTATAAACACTTATAGGTTTAAGAGTTACATACCTTACTCTAGATATCGTAATCAAGAGCCAATTACATCCAAAAATAATTGCTTCTTCAGCTTTAGGATTTGTCAAATCTTC
>NW_018397404.1:20020-20289 GCF_002168275.2 Theobroma umbraticum
GTGCTAGCAAGTTTTGTTTCTAAAACAAAAAAGACCAAAATTCTTGCCGAATCTAATTTTTTCAGACAAAACTATTTTTCTTTATTTATTTTATGAAACGGTTGAAAAGTGGTTGGAAGCTTCTCATTTTTAGTTTGCTAATATAAAATATTTATATAACCAAACTAATTTGTAACCCTAAACAACAGTTGTATTTTAATTTAATTTAGTCTCTTAGAACTTAATTAATTTTTCACTTTATTTTGGTCTCTTTCAATTAAGTCCAACTT
>NW_018397404.1:20439-20560 GCF_002168275.2 Theobroma umbraticum
AATACATCATGACCACCCAAATGTTAGAGAGTCAATTAAATAATTTGACAAAGCTTTTCAGTGATCAGCCTTTCAGTGCAATACGATCCTTTCATCAAATATCCCGGATATATCATTAAGC
>NW_018397404.1:20776-20986 GCF_002168275.2 Theobroma umbraticum
GCTTCCAAACCCGTAAGGGTGAAATCAAAGTATGTCATTCCCCATACAAGATGACTTGATGTCTCAAGTTTAAGGACTAGTTGCATGACTATCACATGACAACATTTTCCATAGACACTTGAGTGAAATACCAAATGGAGTTCTCATAGTGAGTCATGTTCAGTGAACTTGTTCTTTAACAAGCACTTACATGTTATCCTCAAGTATCCC
>NW_018397404.1:21125-21314 GCF_002168275.2 Theobroma umbraticum
TCTCATAATTATAACAACTTTATAATTCTCTTGCAAGGCCTTTATTGTAACACCTCGTACCCTCGTTTACAAGTTAATAAAACTCTATTGATGAGAAGAAGAGTTATTTGACATAAATCTAAGTATCAGAGAATGGTGATAAGTAAAAAGAATATTTTGAAATAAAATAATATTTTATGAATAAAATAT
>NW_018397404.1:21343-21446 GCF_002168275.2 Theobroma umbraticum
TGAGATTAGTTAAAAGAGAGGGTTATATGACTTATATGACTAATCTAAGTGGGGAAGAAGAAGAAAAGAAGAATTTGGAAGAAAAACGAGGTTAGAGGGACTC
>NW_018397404.1:21456-21579 GCF_002168275.2 Theobroma umbraticum
TGGGGAGACTTAATAAAAAGGATGAGAACTACGGAGGATTAAATAATAATTTTACCATTTAGCTTGGTTAAAGCTCTCAAAGAAAGCTTTGACTCTTCTTTCTTCTCTCCATGGCCGGCCATC
>NW_018397404.1:21679-23280 GCF_002168275.2 Theobroma umbraticum
TTGATATGAAGAGTCCATTTATAGTCACTCAAACCTTCGAAAGCCTTATTATTCACTTTAAATGGTTTTATAATCCGTAATTGATTCTAGGTTGATTTTTTTTTATATTTTTAGTTAAAACTTATTATAATTGAATGTTTGCCTTAGAAAATATGAAGAAAAAGCCATTCATTGACAAGAAAAGTCTATTTATAGTCACCCATGCCTTCTAAAATCTTATTGCTCGTTTTAAATGGTTTTATAATGTCATAATTGATTTTCAGTTGAATTTTTTTCCATTTTTGGTTAAAACATATTATAATTAAATTTTTGCCTTGAGAAACATGAAGAAAAAGCCATTAATTGACAAGAAAAGTACATTTGTATTCACCTATATCTTCGAAAGCCTTATTACTCACTTTAAATGGTTTTATAATCTCATAATTGATTTTAGGTTAAATTTTGTTAAATTTCTAGTTAAAACATAGTATAATTGCCTGTCTGCATCGAGAAATAAGAAGAAAAGGTTTTCATTGACAAAAAAAGTCCAATTATAGTCACCTGTGCCTTCTAAAGCCTTATTACTCGCTCCAAATGGTTTTATAATCTCATAATTGATTTGAGGTTGAAATTTTTTTACATTTTTAGTTAAAATAGATTGTAATTGAATGTTTTCCTTGGAAAACTTGAAGAAAAACTCATTCATTGGCAAGAAAAGCCCATTTATAGTCATTCAAGCCTCTGAAAACCTTATTACTCGCTTTAAATCGTTTTATAATATCATAATTCATTTTTTGTTGAATTTTTTTACTTTTTAATTAAAATATATTATAATTGAATGTGTACCTTGAGAAACATGAAGCAAAAGCTATCCATTAATATAAAAAGTCTATTTATAGCCACTCAAGCCTTTAAAAGCCTTATTACTCGCTTTAAATAGTTTTATAATCTCATAATTGAATTTAAGTTGAATTTTTTCACATTTTTCAATAAAACACATTATAATTGAATGTCTACCTTAGGAATCGTGAAGAAAAAGCCATTCATTGGTAAGACAAGTCCATTTATAGTCACCCATGCCTTCAAAAACCTTATTACTTACTTTAAATGGTTTTATAATCTCATAATTGATTTTAAGTTAAATTTTTTTATATTTTCTGTTAAAACAGATTGTATTTGAATGTCTACCTCAAAAAACATGAAGGAAAAGGTATTTATTGACAAGAAAAGTTCACTTATTTTTCTAGTTCAAAAGCCTTATTACTCACTTTAAAAGGTTTTGTAATCTCATAATTGATTTTCAGCTGTATTTTTCTACTTGTTCGGTTAAAACAAATTATAATTGATTGTCTGGCTTGGGAAACATGAAGCAAAAGCTATCAATCGATATGAAAAGTCCATTTATAGTCACCCATACCTTTGAAAACCTTATTACTCGCTTTAAAAAGTTTTATAATCTTATAATTGATTTTGAGTTGAATTTTCCTATAGTTTTGGTTAAAACATATTATAATTGAATGTTTACCTTGAGAAATGTGAGGAAAAAGTGATTCATTGGTAAGACAAGTGCATTTATATTCACCCACGCCTTCAAAAGCCTTATTACTCGCTTTAAATAGTTT
>NW_018397404.1:23290-23391 GCF_002168275.2 Theobroma umbraticum
TAATTGATTTTAAGTTCAATTTTTTTATATTTTTTATTAAAATAAATTATAATTGAATGTTTACCTTGGGGAATGTGAAGAAAAAACCTTTCATTGGCAAG
>NW_018397405.1:0-93 GCF_002168275.2 Theobroma umbraticum
CTATACACTCAATCAAGCTAACCCAAGCTTGATTAATCCCCTTAGAGTGTCTCGAAAACTCTAAGCAATCAAGAAGAAAAGAAATAAAGAAGT
>NW_018397405.1:103-338 GCF_002168275.2 Theobroma umbraticum
ACTAACCTGATCTAAATGGTACAAAGTGAAGTGCTTTACTCTATTACAAAGATTGAAGTAAAGTGTAGAAAGTATGCAGAGAGTTTTTACTATTTTGAGTTCTTTTTTATCTTGGAAGCCTTCAAAACTAATTCATAGCTGTTGGGAATGCCTTTTATACTTGAAAATCAACTCTGATGGCTGTTAGACGGATTCTGACCATGAAACAGTTTGGAGACAATTCTAGCCGTTAATT
>NW_018397405.1:348-1375 GCF_002168275.2 Theobroma umbraticum
CATTCAATTCAAATTTTTAGACAGAATGCTCTCAGTCGACTAACATTGATATTTAGTCGATTAAGTCATCTCTATATCTGAATCCAATTTTTGACAGTAAGCTCTCAGTTAACTAACACTGTCTCTCGGTCGACTAAGTGTTCTATGTTTCACGGTTTGCTTGAACCCGTCAACTTCTCTTTTGAGTTTTATCCAACCTAACTCCCTTGATTATCCAACTAAGAGGCTTCTTATTTCATTGCTCAATTATAGCTCCTTATTATTATGAGTTTTGATATTTGGTTTTGAATGATTAACTAATTATTTAATATACATTTTTATCCTGCACACTCAAGTACAAAAGTTAGACATACATAAATGATAATGTTTTATTATCATCAAAAACTAGTGGAGCCAATATGGGTGACTATAATTAGACTTTTCTTGTCAATGAATGGCTTTTTATTCATGTTTCCCAAGGCAAATATTCAATTATAATATGTTTGAACCAAAAATGGAAAAAATTTCAACTTAGAATCAATTTTGAGTGGCTAAAATCATTTCAAGCGAGTAATAAGGCTTTCGAAAGTATGGGTGATTATAAATGGGCTTTTCTTACTAATAAATACCTTTTTCTTCATGTTTTTAAAGGCAAACATTCAATTATAATCTATTTGAACCAAAAATGTAAAACAATTTAACTTAAAATCAATTATGAGATTATAAAATCATTTAAAGCGAGTAATAAGGCTTTCGAAGGCTTGGGTGACTATAAATAGACTTTTCGTGCCAATGAATGGCTTTTTCTTCACATTTCTCAAGGTAAGTATACAATTATAATCTGTTTTAACCAAAATGTAAGAAAATTGAACTTAGAATCAATTATGAGATTATAAAACCATTTAAAGCAAGTCGTAAGCCTTGCGAAGGTTTGAGTGCCTATAAATGGACATCTCTTGTCAATGAATGACTTTTTCTTCACTTTGCTCGAGGTAGACAGTCAATTATAATATGTTTTAACTAAAAATCTAAAAAAATTCAACCTAAA
>NW_018397405.1:1599-1699 GCF_002168275.2 Theobroma umbraticum
GTGACTATAAATACACTTTTGTTGCTAATGAATGGCTTTTTCTTCATGTTTCCCTAAGTAAACATTTAGTTATAATCTGTTTTAACTAAAAATATAAAAC
>NW_018397405.1:1709-1974 GCF_002168275.2 Theobroma umbraticum
AAAATCAATTATGAGGTTATAAAACCATTTAATGCGAATAATAAGGCTTTTGAAGGCATGAGTGACTGTAAATAGATTTTTCTTGCAAATGACTACTTTTTTCTTCACGTTTCTTGAGCTAAACATATAATTATAATCTTTTTTAACTAAAAATATAAGAAAATTGAACTTAGAATCAATTATGAGATTATCAAACCATTTAAAGCGAGTCGTAAGGCTTACGAAGGCTTGAGTGACTATAAATGGACTTGTCTTCTCAATGAAT
>NW_018397405.1:2105-2220 GCF_002168275.2 Theobroma umbraticum
AATGTAAAAACATTTCACCTAAAATCAATTATGAGATTATAAAATCATTTAAAGCGAGCAATAAGACTTTCGAAGGCTTGGGTGACTATAAATGCATTTTTCTTACTAATGAATG
>NW_018397405.1:2502-2954 GCF_002168275.2 Theobroma umbraticum
TGGGTGACTATAAATGGACTTTTCTTACCACTGAATGCCTTTTTCTTCATGTTTTCCAAGGCCGACGTTCAATTATAATCTGTTTTAAAAAAATATTAGAAAATTTAACTTAAAATCAATTATGAGATTATAAAATTATTTAAAGCGAGCACTAGGGCTTTCGAAGGCTCGGGTGACTATAAATGGGCTTTTCTTGTCGATGAATAGTTTTTTCTTCATGTTTCCTAAGACAAACATTCAATTTTAATATGATTTCACTAAAAATATAAAAAAAAATTCAACTTAAAATCAGTTATGAGATTACAAAATCATTTAAAGCAAGTAATAAGGCTTTCGAAAGCTTGGGTGACTATAAATGAGCTTCTCTTACTAATGAACAGGTTTTTCTTCATGTTTTCCAATACAAACATTCAATTATGATTTGTTATAACCAAAAATATAAAAAAACATTC
>NW_018397405.1:2964-3343 GCF_002168275.2 Theobroma umbraticum
CAATTATGAGTTTACAAAACCATTTAAAGTGAGTAAGAAGGCATTTAAAGTGAGTAAGAAGGCTTTTAAAGAAATGGGTGACTATAATTAGACTTTTCTTGCCAATGAATGGCTTTTTCTTTATGTTTCCTAAGGAATACATTTAATTATAATCTGTTTTAACTAAAAATAGAAAAACATTGAGCTTAGAATCAATTTTGAGGTTATAAAATCATATAAAGCAAATAATAATCTTTTCGAAGGTATGGGTGACTATAAATATACTTTTTTTGTTATTGAATGGCTTTTTTTTTCACATTTCCCAAGGTAAATAGTCAATTATAATTTGTTTTAACAAACAATGTAAAAAAATTCAACCTAAAATCAATTATGAGATTAT
>NW_018397405.1:3353-3515 GCF_002168275.2 Theobroma umbraticum
AAAGCGAGTAATAAGGCTTTCGAAGGCTTGAGTGCCTATAAATGGATATTTCTTGTCAATGAATGACTTTTTCTCCACTTTTCTGAAGGCAAACAGTCAATTATAATATGTTTTAACCAAAAATATAAAAAAATTTAACCTAAAATCAATTATGAGATTATA
>NW_018397405.1:3785-4176 GCF_002168275.2 Theobroma umbraticum
TATTTCTCAAGGCAAACATTCAATTATAATCTGTTTTAACTAAAAATATAAAAAAAATTAGCTCAAAATTAATTTTGAAGTTATAAAACTATTTAAATGGAGTAATAAAACTTTCGAAGGCATAGGTGACTATAAATATACTTTTTTGTCATTGAATGGCTTTTTCTTCTTATTTTCCAACACAGATAGTCAATTATAATTTGTTTTAACTAAAAATTTAAAGTTAGTAATAAGGCTTTCAAAGGTTAGAGTGACTATAAATAGACTTTTCATATCAATAGATAGCTTTTTCTTCACGTTTTTTAAGTTAGACATTCAATTATAATCTATTTTAACCAACAATGTAAAAAAATTCAACTTAAAGTCAATTATGAGATTATAAAACTATTTA
>NW_018397405.1:4288-4548 GCF_002168275.2 Theobroma umbraticum
AATGAATGGCTTTTTCTTCATATTTCTTAAGGAAAACATTCAATTATAATCCGTTTTAACCAAAAATGTAAAAGAATTCAACTTAAAATCAATGAGATTATAAAGCTATTTATAGCGAGTAATAAGGCTTTTTGAAAGTTTGAGTGACTACAAATAGACTTTTCATATCAATGGATGGCTTTTGCTTCATGTTTCCTAAGAGAGACATTCAATTATAATATGTTTTAATAAAAAAATTAAAAAATTCAACTCAAAATCAA
>NW_018397405.1:4558-4684 GCF_002168275.2 Theobroma umbraticum
ATAAAACCATTTAAAGCGAGTAATACGACCTTTGAAGGCATGAGTGACTATAAATGAACTTTTCTTGTCAATGAATGGCTTTTTCTTCATGTTCTTCGAGGTAAACAGTCACTTATAATCTATTTT
>NW_018397405.1:4694-4861 GCF_002168275.2 Theobroma umbraticum
ATAAAACAATTCAACCTAAAATCAATTATGAGATTATAAAACCTTTTAAAGCGAGAAATAAGACTTTCGAACGATTCGGTGACTATAAATGAGCTTTTCTTGCTAATGAATGACTTTTTTTTCATGTTTCACAAGGTAAACATTCAATTATAATCTGTTTTAACTAA
>NW_018397405.1:5171-5415 GCF_002168275.2 Theobroma umbraticum
AATTATAATCTGTTTTAACTAAAAATGTAAAAAAAATTCAACTTAAAATCAATATGAGATTACAAAACCATTTAAAGTGAGCAATAAGGCTTTTGAAGGTTTAGGTGACTATAAATAGGCTTTTCTTGTCAATGAGAGGGTTTTTCTTCACATTTTTCAAAGCAAACATTCAATTATAATATGTTTTACTCAAAAATATAAAAACATTCAACTTAAAATCAATTATGAGATTATAAAACCAATT
>NW_018397405.1:5425-5985 GCF_002168275.2 Theobroma umbraticum
AATAAGGCTTTTGAAGGCATGGGTGACTATAAATAGACTTTTTTTGTCAATGAATGGCTTTTTCTTCACATTTATCAAGGTAAACAGTCAAATATAATCTATTTTATTCAAAAATGTAAAAATATTCAGCCTAAAATCAATTATGAGATTGTAACACCATTTAAATTGAGTAATAAGGCTTTTGAGCGAATAGGTGACTATAAATAGACTTTTCATGTCAATGAATGGCTCTTTTTTCACGCTTCTCAAGGTAGACATTCAATTATAATCTGTTTTAACTAAAAATGTAAGAGCATTTAACCTAAAATCAATAGGCAAATACTCAATTATAATCTGTTTTATTCAAAAATGTAAAAATATTCAGCCTAAAATCAATTATGAGATTGTAGAGCCATTTAAAGCGAGTAATAAAGCTTTTGAGTGAATAGGTGACTATAAATAGACTTTTCTTGTCAATGAATGGATTTTTCTTTATGTTTCCCAAGGCAGACATTCAATTATAATATGTTTTAACTAAAACTGTAAAAGCAGTTAACCTAAAATCAATTATAAGATTATAA
>NW_018397405.1:5995-6835 GCF_002168275.2 Theobroma umbraticum
AGCGAGTAATAACGCTTTTGAAGGCTTGAGTAACTATAAATGGGCTTTTCTTTATGTTTCCCATGGTAAACATTCAATTATGATCTGTTTTAACTAAAGATGTAAAAAAATTCAACCCAAAATCAATTTTGAAACTATAAAACTATTTAAAGCGACTAGTAAGGCTTCTGAAAGCATGAGTGACTATAAATAGGCTTTTGTTGCTAATGAATGGTTTTTACTTCATGTTTCTCAAGGCAAACATTTAATTATAATTTATTTTAACCAAAAATGTAAAAAAATTCAACTTAAAATCAATTATGAGATTATAAAACCATTTAAAGCGAGTAATAAGGCTTTTGAAAGAATGGGTGACTATAAATAGACTTTTCTTGCCAATGAATGGCTTTTTCTTCACGTTTGCTGATGCAAACATTCAATTATAATCTGGTTGAACCAAAAATGTAAACAAATTCAACTTAAAATTAATTATGAGATTATAAAACAATTTAAACCGAGTAATAAAGCTTTTGCAAGTTTGAGTAACTATAAATGGACTTTTCATCTCAATGGATGGTTGTTGCTTCATGTTTCCTATGGCAAACAGTCAATTATAATCTATTTTATCCAAAAATGTAAAAAAATTCAATAAAAAATCAATTGTGAGATTGTAAAACCATTTAAAGCGAGTAATAAGGCTTTCGAAGGCCTAGGTGGCTATATGTAGACTTTTCTTACTAATGAATTGCTTTGTCTTCATGTTTTCCATGGTAGACATTCAATTATAATTTTTTTTAACCAAAAATATAAAAAAATTAAAATTAAAATCAATTATGAGATTACAAAACCATTTAAAGCGAG
>NW_018397405.1:7183-7648 GCF_002168275.2 Theobroma umbraticum
AGGTGACTATAAATTGACTTTTCTTATCAATGAATGGCTTTTTCTTCATGTTTTTTAAGGCAGACATTCAATTATAATCTGTTTTAACTAAAAATGTAAAAACATTTAATCTAAAATCAATTATAAGATTATAAAAGTATTTAAAGCGACTAATAACACTTTTGAAGGCTTGAGTAACTATAAATCGGATTTTCTTGCAAATGAATGGGCTTCTCTTCATGTTTCCCAAGGTAAACATTCAATTATGATCTGTTTTAACTAAAGATGCAAAAAAATTCAACCCAAAATCAATTATGAAACTATAAAACCATTTAAAGCGACTAATAAGGCTTCTAAAGGCATGAGTGACTATAAATAGACTTTTGTTGCCAATGAATGACTTTTGCTTCATATTCCTCAAGGCAAACATTCAATTATAATTTATTTTAATGAACAATATAAAAAAATTCAACTTAAAATCAATTA
>NW_018397405.1:7668-7838 GCF_002168275.2 Theobroma umbraticum
AAGCGAGTAATAAGGCTTTTGAAAGAATGGGTGACTATAAATGAACTTTTCTTGGCAATGAATGGCTTTTTCTTCACTTTTGCTGATGTAGACATTCAATTATAATCTATTTCAAACAAAAATATAAATAAATTCAACTTAAAATCAATTATGGGATTATAAAACTATTT
>NW_018397405.1:7848-8282 GCF_002168275.2 Theobroma umbraticum
ATAAGGCTTTTGAAAGTTTAAGTGACTAGAAATGGTCTTTTCATATCAATGGATGGCTTTTGCTTCATGTTTCCCATGACAAAGAGTCAATTATAATCCGTCTTATCCAAAAATGTAAAAAAATTCAACAAAATATCAATTGTGAGATTGTAAAACCATATAAAGCGAGTAATAAGGCTTTCGAAGGCATCGATGGCTATATATAGACTTTTCTTACCAATGAATTGCTTTGTCTTTATGTTTTCCATGGTAGACATTCAATTATAATATGTTTAACTAAAAATGTACAAAAATTCAACTTAAAATTAATTATGAGATTACAAAACCATTTAAAATGATTAATAAGGCTTTCAAGGGGATGAGTGACTATAAATGGACTTTTCTTGTCAATGAATATCTTTTTCTTCACGTTTTCCAAAGCAAACAATCAATTA
>NW_018397405.1:8382-9649 GCF_002168275.2 Theobroma umbraticum
CTAGAATGTCTATCTACATAAGGGCAATAAACTATGAAATGTGAGATGTCATTGCTGATGGACCCTTCATTCCCTCAGCCATAAATGTAGTGACAAATGAAATGATTCCTACGTCAAGGGCTGAATGGACTGAAGCAAAAACCAAAAAGGTTCAGACAAACATTAAGGCAATAAACACATTACATTGTGCACTAATCCCCATTGAGTTTAATAAAGTGTCAAGCTATACAACAGCTAAACAAGTGTGGGACAAACTTAGGATTATCCATGAAGGAACTTCTCAAGTTAAGAAGTCCAAAATAGCTCTTCTAACTCATAACTATGAGTTGTTTAAGATGGAACCTGGTGAAGATATCACCAGCATGCTTGATAGGTTCACAAACATCACCAACAAACTCAGTCAGCTAGGCAAACCAGTCCTTGAATATGAAATTGTCAAAAGACTAATTAGAAGCCTATCGAAAAATTGAAAGCCAAAAGTGACTGTTATCCGTGAAGCTAAGAACTTAAACGTCATTACTTTTAATGAAATTTGTGGGTATCTTCTTACTCATGAGCTGAAACTTAAAGAAAAGGAAGAAGAAGACAAGAAAGAAGCAAAAGAAAAGAAGAAAAGCATTGCCTTAAAACTAAGCATTCTAGAAGAAGAATTGAAAATTTATCCTACGATGATGATGAAGAATTGGCCATGGTAGCCAGAAGGTTCAGAAAACTTATGGGACAAAGAGACAGGAGATTAGCAAAGAAATGGTACAGAATAGATCAAAGTTTTTCGTGGAGAACCAGAAATAAGAATGAGTCCAACAAAAAGGAAGAGCTTATATGCTTTGAATGCAAAAAGCCTAGACACTTCAGGTCAGAATGTCCCTTGATGAAGGAAGAAACTCCTAAGAAAAACAAAAAATTGAAGAAGGCAATGGTGGCTGTAACCTGGTCAGACAGTCATACTTCAAGCTCAGATGCTGAAGAAGAGAAAGTGGAGGAAAGAGTAAATTTATGTCTGATGGCAAGAGATGATGAATCTGAGGTATGTTCTGTTTCTTGTGACATTTCTATGGATAAACTTCAAGATGAATATGAATGTCTTTGTGATGAGTTTGAAAAACTTGCATCAAAATACAAGGCTTTGAAAAAAAAGACTTTATCTTTTGAGAATGATTTGAAAAAGATAAATCATGATTTTTGCTCTGTTTTTGAACAACTTATTTGAAATTGAACTTGAACACTCAAAAACAGATTATGAAATTTTGAAATTGGAATTGAAAAA
>NW_018397405.1:9882-10054 GCF_002168275.2 Theobroma umbraticum
TTTCTCCTAGGTGTTATATTTGTGATAAACTTGATCACCTATCTTATAACTATTATAGAAACAAAGGCATGTAGAAAACAAAAAGGATTTAGGTTCCAAAAGGATCCTATGTAGCAGCTAACCTTTAAGGACCTATCAAGGTATGGGTACCTGTTAAGAAAAACTGAAAATC
>NW_018397405.1:10084-10203 GCF_002168275.2 Theobroma umbraticum
AAGAGCTCAACTGTAGAAGAAGCAACCGTGGTACATGGACAGTGGCTGCTCAAGACACATGACTAGAAACGAAATGTTATTTGCTCAGCTAGATAAGAAAAAAGTGGTACTGTATCATT
>NW_018397405.1:10235-10359 GCF_002168275.2 Theobroma umbraticum
AGGAACTATTGGTAAGAATTCTCAAGCTCAAATTAGTCATGTGTTACTTGTTATAGGTTTAAAGCACAATTTATTAAGTATTAGTCAACTATGTGATAAAGGCTTTAAAGTATGTTTTGACTCA
>NW_018397405.1:10369-12120 GCF_002168275.2 Theobroma umbraticum
AAGTGATAGACATTAGTACCAATAGAGTTTCATTTATAGGAAAAAGAATTAAAAATATGTATGTTATATTTCTAGAAGATCTTGAAATTCATTGTTAAACATGTCTTATGGCAAATGATGGACATGATAGTTGGTTATGGCATAAGAGACTTGGACATGTGAGCATGCATACTATCTTAAAATTAATGAGAAAGAATCTGGTTATAGGATTACTTGAACTTAAATATGAAAAGAATCAGATTTGTGATGCTTGTCAACTAAGTAAACAAGTTAGAACATCCTTTAAAACCAAGAACATTATTTCAACCTCTAGACCTCTTGAGTTGCTGCATATCAATTTATTTGGTTCAATAAACACAACTAGCTTAAGAGGCAAATCATATAGCTTTGTGATAGTTGATGACTACTCTAGATACACTTGGGTCTACTTCCTTGCTCATAAAAAAGATGCACTGCTTGTATTTGTGAATCATTGTAAAAGAGTTTAAAATGAAAAAGGCCTTGTCATTGTCAATATTAGGAGTGATCATAGAAGAGAATTTGAAAGCCTAAGCATCTCAGTTGGATAATCAAGGGAGTTGGTTGGATAAAACTCAAAAGAGAAGTTGGCCGGTTCAAGCAAACTGTGAAATAGAGAACATTTAGTCGACCAAGAGACAGTGTTAGTTGACTAAGAGCTTACTGCCAAAAATTGGATTTAGAGACAGAGACGACTAAATCGACTAAGTGGCAATGCTAGTTGACTAAGAACATTCTTTCTAAAAATTTGAATTGAATGCTAAAAGATAAATTAACTGTTAGAATTGTCTCCAAACTATTTCCAATAGTCAAAATCTATCTAACAGCCATTAGAGTTGATTTTTCAAGTATAAAAGACATTCCTAATAGCTATAAATTAGTTTTGAAGGCTTCCAAGATCAAAAAGAGCTCAAAATAGCAAAAACTCTCTGCATACCTTTTGCACTTCACTTCAATCTTTGTAATAGAGTTAAGCACTTCAGTTTGTACCATTTAGATCAGGTTAGTGATCATAGGTACTTCTTTATTTCTTTTCTCCTTGATTGCTTATAGTGTACGAGACATTCTAAGGGGTTTAATCAAGCTTGGGTTAGCTTGATTGAGTGTATAGGTTCTGACTTATCCTAAAAAAGTTAGTTTTGGGTTTTGGTTGATCTTGGGAAGAACCATTGTTGAAGGTTGTGGTTGAGCCTATGAAAAGCTATTGTAAAAGATTGGTGGAAGCTTTGAAATTTCACCGTTTATAGTGATTTGGTTTGAAAAATTCTTGGTTGAACAATCAAGGTAGTGGATGTAGGTCTTTGACCGAACCGCTATAAATCTTTATGTATTGTCCTCCTTGTTTTATTTTTCATTTCATTCTTTGATTAGATTATTCTTTCATCTTGCATTTAATTTCTCATCATTAAGCTTTAACTTGCCTCTAATTAAAGGTCAAATTTAGTAAGAGCTAAAAAGTGCTATTCACCCCTCTTTAGCACATTTCTTTAGGATCAACAACCCATTCTTTCAAAAGCCTTACTATTCACTTTAAATAGTTTTATAATCTCATAATTGATTTTAGGTTGAATTTTCTTACAATTTTAGTTAAAACAGATTATAATTGAGTGTCTGCCTTAGAAAACATGAAGAAAAAGTTATTCATTGACAAGAAAAGTCCATTAATAGTCACCTTTACCTTCGAAAGCCTTATTACTCGCTTTTTATACTTTTATAATCTCATAATTGATTTT
>NW_018397405.1:12130-12846 GCF_002168275.2 Theobroma umbraticum
CTTTTACATTTTTAGTTAAAACAAATTGTAATTGAATGTTTACCTTGGGAAAGATGAAGAAAAAGCCATTCATTGACAAGAAAAGTCTAATTTTAGCCACCCATTCCTTTAAAGGCTTTATTACTTGCTTTAAATAGTTTTGTTAACTCATAATTGATTTTAAGTTGAATGTTTTTTACATTTTTGGTTAAAATAGATTATAATTAAATGTTTACCTCGGAAAACATGAAGAAAAACTCATTCATTGGCAAGAAAAGACCATTTATAGTCACCAAAGCCTTCAAAAGCCTTATTACTAGCTTTAAATAGTTTTATAAGCTCATAATTCATTTTAAGTTGAATTTTTTTACATGTTTTGTTAAAACAGATTATGATTGAATGTTTGCCTTAAGAAATGTAAAGAAAAAGCCATTCATTAGCAAGAAAAGTCTATATATAGTCACTCATTCCTTCAAAAGCCTTACTACTCACTTTAAATGGTTTTGTAAATTCATAAATGATTTTAAGTTAAATGTTTTTTATATTTTTGATTAAAATAGATTATCATTAAATGTTTGTCTAAGGAAATGTGATGAAAAACTTGTTCATTGGTAAGAAAATCTCATTTATTGTCACCCAAGCCCTCAAAAGCTTTATTACTCGCCTAAAATAGTTTTGTAATCTCATAATTGATTTTAAGATGAATTTTTTAAAATTTTTAGTTAAAACAGATTATA
>NW_018397405.1:12856-13289 GCF_002168275.2 Theobroma umbraticum
TGCCTCAAGAAACATAAAGAAAATGCCATTCATTGATAAGAAAAGCCCATTTATAGTCACCCAAGCCTTCGAAAGCTTTATTGCTTACTTTAAATGGTTTTATAATCTCATAATTGATTTTAAATTATATTTTTTTACTTTTTTGATTAAAATATATTATAATTAAATATCTACCATGTAAAACGTGAAGCAAAAGCCATCTATTGATATGAAAAGTCCATTTATATTCACTCAAGCTTCTAAAAGCCATATTACTCGCTTTAAATAGTTTTATAACCTCAAAATTGATTCTAAGTTGAATTTTTTTACATTCTTCGTTAAAATAAATTATAATTGAATGTTCACCTTGAGAAACATGAAGAGAAAACCATTCATTGGCACGAAAAGTCTATTAATAGTCACCCAAGCCTTCGAAAGCCTTATTACTTGCTTT
>NW_018397405.1:13299-13447 GCF_002168275.2 Theobroma umbraticum
ATAATCTCATAATTGATTTTAAGTTGAATTTTTTTACAAATTTGGTTAAAACAAATTATAATTGAATGTTTGCCTTGAAAAACATTAAGAAAAGGCATTCGTTGACAAGAAAAGTCCATTTATAGTCACCCATGCCTTCAAAAGCTTT
>NW_018397405.1:13457-13771 GCF_002168275.2 Theobroma umbraticum
TTAAATGGTTTTATAATCTCATAATTGATTTTAGGTTTAATTTTTTTAGATGTTTAGTTAAAACATATTATAATTGACTGTTTGCCTCAAGAAACATGAAGAAAAAGCCATTCATTGGTATGAAAAGTCTGTTTAAAGTCACTTAAGCCTTCAAAAGCCTTATTACTCTCTTTTTATGGTTTTATAATCTCATAATTGATTTTAGGTGGAATCTTTTTAAATTTTTAGTTAAAACAAATTATAATTGACTGTCTGCCTTGGGAAAGGTGAAAAAATAGCCATTCAATGATAAGAAAAGTATATTTATAGTTACC
>NW_018397405.1:13932-14194 GCF_002168275.2 Theobroma umbraticum
AAGTTGATTTTTTTTAATTTTTGATTAAAACAGATTATAATTAAATGTTTGCCTTACGAAACATGAAGAAAAAGCCATTCAGTGGTAGGAAAAGTCTAATTATAGTCACCCATTCCTTTAAAAGCCTTCCTACTCACTTTAAATGGTTTTGTAAACTCATAATTGACTATAAGTTGAATGTTTTTAATATTTTGATTAAAATAGATCGTAATTGAATGTTTACTTAGAGAAACATGAAGAAAAACCCATTCATTGGCAAGAA
>NW_018397405.1:14204-14448 GCF_002168275.2 Theobroma umbraticum
ACAATCACCCAAGCCTTCAAAAGCCTTAATACTCGCTTTACATGGTTTTGTAATCTAATAATTGATTTTAAGTTGAATTTGTTTACATTTTTAGTTAAAATAGATTATAATTGAATGTCAGCCTTAGAAAATGAGAAGAAAAAGGTATTCATTGGCAAGAAAAGTCCATTTATACTTACCCATGTTGTCTCAAGCTTTATTACTCGCTTTAAATGGTTTTATAACCTCAAAATTGATTTTAAGT
>NW_018397405.1:14809-18908 GCF_002168275.2 Theobroma umbraticum
TCATTGACAAGAAAAGCCCATTTATAGTCACTCAAGCCTTCAAAAGCCTTATTGCTCGCTCTAAATGGTTTTATAATCGCCTAATTGACTTTAAGTTTTATTTTTTTACTTTTTTGATAAAAATATATTATAATTGAATGTTTACCTTGAGAAACGTAAAGCAAAAACCATCTATTGATATGAAAAGTTCATTTTATAGTCACTCAAACCTTCAAAAATGTTATTACTCGTTTTATCTAGTTTTATAATCTCATAATTGATTTTAACTTGAATGTTTTTATATTTTTGATTAAAACATATTATAATTGTATGTCTACCTCAGGGAATTGTGAAGAAAAAACCATTCATAGTCACCCATGCCTTTAAAAGCCTTATCGCTCGCTTTAAATGGTTTTATAATCTCATAATTGATTTTAAGTTGTATCTTTTTATCTTTTTTATTATAATATATTATAATTAAATATTTACCTTGAGAAATGCGAAGCAAAAGCCATCTATTGATATGAAAAGTTTATTTATAATCACTCAAGTCTTCGAAAGCCTTATTACTCACTTTATATGGGTTTATAATCTTATAATTGATTTTAAGCTGAATGTTTTTATATTATTTGTTAAAATAGAATATAATTGTATGTTTAGCTTAAGAAACGTTGAGAAAAAGGTATTCGTTAGTAAGAAAACTCCATTTATAGTCACTCTTACCTTCGAAAGCCTTATTACTCGCTCTCTATGATTTTATAATCTCATAATTGATTTTAAGTTAAATTTTTTTACATTTTTGGTTAAAAAAGATTATAATTGACTATTTGCCTTAAGAAATATGAAGAAAAAGCTATTCAAAGACAACAAAAGCATATTTATAGTCACCTATGCCTTCGAAAGCCTTATTATTTGCTTTTTAAATTGAATTTTTTTATATTTTTTGTACAAACATATTATAATTGAATCTTTGCCTTAAGAAACATGAAGAAAAAGTCATTCATTGACATGAAAAGCTAATTTATACTCACCCAAGCCTTCAAAAGCCTTATTACTCGATTTAAATGTTTTTATAATCTCATAATTATATTTAATTTGAATTTTTTTACATTTTTGGTTAAAACAGATTATAATTGAATGTTTATCTTAGAAAACATGAAGAAGAAGGCATTCATCATCAAGAAAAGTCTATTTATAGTCATTCATGCCTTCAAAAGTTTTATTACTCGTTTTAAATGGTTTTATAACCTCAAAATTGATTCTAAGTTGAATTTGTTTACATTTTTTATTAAAACAGATTCTAATTGAATCTTTGCCCTAGAAAATGTGAAGAAAAAGACATTCATTGGCAAGAAAACTCCAATTATATTCATCAATTCCTTCAAAAGCCTTCCTACTCACTTTAAATGGTTTTGTAAACTCATAAATGATTTTAAGTTGATTATTTTTTATATTTTTTATTAAAACAGATTATAGTTGAATGTTTCCCTTGGGAAACATGAAGAAAAAGCCATTCATTGACAAGAAAAGTATATTTATAGTCATCTAAACCTTCGAAAGCCTTATTTCTCGTTTTAAATGATTTTTTAATATTATAATTGATTTCAGGCTGAATTGTTTTAGATCTTTCTTTAAAATAGATTATAATTGACTGTCTGCCTTGAGAAACATGAAGAAAAAGTCATTCATTGGCAAGAAAAGCCCACTTTTGAATGCCTTCTTGCTCACTTTTAATAGTTTTATAATCTCATAATTGATTTTAGGTTGAATGTTTTTAGATTTTTGGTTAAAACATATTATAATTGACTATTTACCTCAAGAAATGTAAAGAAAACACCATTCATTGACAAGAAAAGTCCATCAATAGTCACTTAAGCCTTCAAAAGCCTTATTACTCGCTTTAAATACTTTTATAATCTCATAATTGATTTTAAGTTGAATATTTTTACATTTTTGGTTAAAATAGATTATAATTGAATGTCTACCTTAGAAAACATAAAGAAAAAGCCATTCATTGGCAAGAAAAGTCCATTCATAGTCACCTATGCTTTCAAAAGCCTTATTACTCGTTTTAAATGATTTAATAACCTCAAATTTGATTTTAAATAGAATTTTTTTTATGTTTTTGGTTAAAACAAATTATAATTGAATGTTTACCCTAAGAAACATGAAGAAAAAGCCATTCATTGGCAAAAAAACTCCAATTATAGTCACTCATTCCTTCAAAAGTCTTCCCACTCACTTTAAATTGTTTCCTAAACTCTTAATTGATTTTAAGTTAAATGTTTTTAATATTTTTGATTAAAACATATTATAATTGAATGTTTGCTTGGAGAAACTTGAAGAAAAAGCCATTCATTCGTAAGTAAAGCCTATTTATAGTCACCTCAGCCTTCGAAAGCCTTATTCCTCACTTTAAATGGTTTTATAATCTCATAATTGATTTTAGGTGAAACGTTTTTAGATTTTTGATTAAAACAGATTATAATTGAATGTCTGCCTTAAGAGACATGGAGAAAAAGTCATTCACTGACAAGAAAAGTCTATTTATAGTCACTCAAGCCTTCAAAAGCCTTATTACTCACTTTAAATGGTTTTATAATCTCATAATTGATTTTAAGTTGAATTTTTTTACATTTTTTATCAAAACAGATTATAATTGAATGTCTACCTTAGAAAACATGAAGAAAAAGCCATTCATTGGCAAGAAAAGTCCATTCATAGTCACCCATGTCTTTAAAAGCCTTATACTCATTTTAAATGATTTTATAACCTCAAAGTTGATTTTAAGCTGAATTTTTTTACATTTTTGGTTAAAACGATTATAGTTGAATGTTTACCCCAAGAAAAATGAAGAAAAAGTCATTCATTGGCAAGAAAATTTCAATTATAGTCACCCATTACTTCAAAAGTCTTCTTACTCACTTTAAATTGTTTCCTAAACTCTTAATTAATTTTAAGTTGAATATTTTTAATATTTTTTATTAAAACAGATTATAATTGAATGTTTGCCTTGAGAAACATAAAGATAAAGCCATTCATTGGCAACGAAAGCCTATTTATAGTCACCCCAACCTTGAAAGGCCTTATTGCTCACTTTAAATAGTTTTATAATCTCATAATTGATTTTAGGTTAAATTTTTTAAGATTTTTTATTAAAACAGATTATAATTGACTATCTACCTTAAGAGACATAGAGAAAAAGTCATTCACTGATAAAAAAAGTCCATTCATAGTCACTCATGCCTTCAAAAGCTTTATTAGTCATTTTAAATAGTTTTATAACCTCAAAATTGATTTTAAACTAAATTATTTTTATGTTTTTTATTAAAACATATTATAATTGAATGTTTACCTTCGAAACCATGAAGAAGAAGGCATTCATCATCATGAAAAGTTCATTTACAGTCACTCATGCCTTCAAAAGCTTTATTACTCTCTTCAAATGGTTTTATAAGCTCAAAATTGATTTTAAGTTGAATCTATTTATATTTTTTGTTAAAAAAATTGTAATTGAATGTTTACCTTGGGAAATGTGAAGAAAAAAACATTCATTGACAAGAAAACTCTAATTATATTCATCTATTCCTTCAAAAGCCTTCCTACTCACTTTAAATAATTTTGTAAACTCATAAATGATTTTAAGTTGAATGTTTTTTACATTTTTAATTAAAATAGATTATAATTGAATGTTTCCCTTCGGAAACATGAAGAAAAAGCCATTCATTGGTAAGAAAAGCACATTTATAGTCACCAAAACCTTCAAAAGCCTTATTTCTCGCTTTAAATGGTTTTACAATATTATAATTGATTTTAGACTGAATTGTTTTAGATTTTTCTTTAAAATAGATTATAATTGACTGTCTGTCTTGAGAAATATGAAGAAAAAGTCATTCATTGGCAAAAAAAGCCCATTTATAGTGACCCAAGCCTTTGAATGCCTTCTTGCTCACTTTTAATAGTTTTATAATCTCATAATTGATTTTAGGTTAAAAGAGATTATAATTGACTGTCTGCCTCAAGAAACATAAAGAAAACACCATTCATTGACAAGAAAAGTCCATCAATAGTCACTCAAGCCTTCGAAAGCCTTATTACTCGCTTTAAATGCTTTTATAAT
>NW_018397405.1:19076-19537 GCF_002168275.2 Theobroma umbraticum
TTTTTCGTTAAAACATATTATAATTGAATGTCTACCTTAGAAAACATGAAGATAAAACCATTTATCGGTAGGAAAAGTCCATTTATAGTCACTCATGCCTTCAAAAGCCTTATTACTCGTTTTAGATAGTTTTATAACCTGAAAATTGCTTTTAAACTGATTTTGTTTTACGTTTTTAGTTAAAACAGATTATAATTGAATGTTTACCCCAAGAAACATGAAGAAAAGGCCATTCATTGGTAAGAAAACTCCAATTATAGTCACCCATTTCTTCAAAAGTCTTCCCACTCACTTTAAATTGTTTCCTAAACTCTTAATTGATTTTAAGTTGAATGTTTTTGACATTTTTAATTAAAACAGATTATAATTGAATGTTTGCCTTGAGAAACATGAAGAAAAAACCATTCATTGGCAAGAAAACTCCAATTATAGTCACCCATTTCTTCAAAAGTCTTCCCACT
>NW_018397405.1:19749-20864 GCF_002168275.2 Theobroma umbraticum
TAATCTCATAACTGATTTTAGGTGAAATATTTTTAGATTTTTGATTAAAATAGATTATAATTGACTAAGCCATTTATTGACAAAAAAAGCTCATTTATAGTCACCCAAGCTTTCAAAAGCTTTATTACTTGCTTTAAATGGTTTCGTAATCTCATAATTGATTTTAAGTTAAATTTTTTTACATCTTTAGTTAAAACATATTATAATTGAATATTTGCCTTAGGAAACAGTAAGAAAAATTTATTCATTAGCAACAAAAGCCCATTTATAGTCACCCAAGCCTTCAAAAGCCTTATTACTTGCTTTAAATGGTTTTGTAATCTCATAATTGATTTTAAGTTGAATTGTTTTCCATTTTTAGCTAAAACATATTATAATTGAATGTTGAGTTTAGGAAATGTGAAGAAAAAGCCATTCATTGGCAAGAAAAGTCCATTTATAGTCACTTAAGCCTTCAAAAGCCTTATTACTAGCTTTAAATGGTTTTATAATTTCATAATTTATTTTAAGTTGAATTGTTTTATATTTTTAGTTAAAACAGATTATAATTCAATGTTTACCTTGGAAAACATGAAAAAAAGTTATTTATTAGCAAAAAAGCTTATTTATAGTCACCTAAGCCTACGAAAGCTTTATTACTCGCTTTAAATGGTTTTATAATCTTATAATTGATTTTAAGTTGAATTTGTTTCCATTGTTGGTTAAAACATATTATGATTGAATGTCTGCCTTGTGAAATGTGAAAAAAAGGCCATTCATTAACAAGAAAAGCCCATTTATAGTCACTTAAGCTTTCGAAAGCCTTATTACTCGCTTTAAATTAGTTTTATAATCTCGTAATTGATTGAAAGATAAAATTTCTTACATTTTTTATTAAAATATATTATAATTAAATGTCTACATGAGGAAACGTGAAGCAAAAGTCATACACTTGGAAAACATGAAGAAAAGTCATTCATTGGCAAGAAAATCCAATTATAGTCACTCATTCCTTCGAAGGCTTTAATACTCGCTTTAAATGATTTTGTAAACTCATAATTAATTTTAAGTTGAATGTTTTTTACATTTTTAGTTAAAATAGATTATAATTAAATATTTACCTTGAGAAACATAAA
>NW_018397405.1:20961-21167 GCF_002168275.2 Theobroma umbraticum
TAAATGGTTTTATAATCTCATAATTTATTTTAAGTTGAATTTCTTTACATTTTTTCTTAAAACAGATTATAATTGAATGTTTACCTTGAGAAACATGGAGCAAAACCCATTCATTGGTAGGTAAAGCCCATTTATAATAACCTAAGCCTTCGAAAGCCTTATTACTTGCTTTAAATAGTTTTATGATCTCATAATTGATTTTAAGT
>NW_018397405.1:21327-21744 GCF_002168275.2 Theobroma umbraticum
TTAAGTTGAATGTTTTTTACATTTTTGGTTAAAACAGATTGTAATTGAATGTTTGCCTCAGGAAACATAAAGAAAAACCCATTCATAGCCAAGAAAAGTCCATTTATCGTCACCCAAGCCTTTAAAAGCGTTATTACTTGCTTTGAATAGTTTTATAACCTTATAATTGATTTTAAGCTGAAATTTTTTACATTTGCTTTTAAAACAGGTTATAATTCAATGTTTTCCTTGGGAAACGTGATGAAAAAGTCATACATTAGTAAGAAAAGTTCAATTATAGTCACATGTTCCCTCAAAATCCTTATTACACACTTTAAATGGTTTTGCAACCTCATAATTGATTTTAAGTTGAATTGTTTTACATTTTAATTAAAATAGATTATAATTGAATGTTTACCTTAGAAAACATGAAGAAAA
>NW_018397405.1:21931-23379 GCF_002168275.2 Theobroma umbraticum
TTGCCTCTAGAAACGTGAAGGAAAACTCGTTCATTGGCAAGAAAAGTACATTTATAGTCACCCAAGCCTTCGAAAGCTTTATTACTTGTTTTAAATTGTTTTATAATCTCATAATTGATTTTAGCTTGAATTGTTTTACATTTTTAGTTAAAACATATTATAATTGAATGTTTGCCTTGGGAAACATGAAGAAAAATTCATTCACTAGTAAGAAAAGTGCAATTATAGTCACTTATTCCTTCGAAGGCCTTACTACTCATTTTAAATAGTTTTATAAACACATAATTGATTTTTAGCTGAATATTTTTTATATTTTTAATTAAAATAGATTATAATTGAATATTTTCCTTAAGAAACGTGTAAAAAACCCATTCATTAGCAAGAAAAGTCTATTTATAGTCACCCAAGCCTTCAAGAGCCTTATTATTCACTTTAAATGATTTTATAACCTCATAATTGATTTTAAGTTGAATTGTTTTATATTTTTTGCTAAAACAGATTATAATTAAATGTTTGCTATAGGAAACGTGAAGAACAAGCCATTCATTAACAAGAAAAGTCTAATTATAGTCGCTCATTTCTTTAAAAGCCTTACTACTCACTTTAAATGATTGCGTAATGTCATAATTGATTGTAAGTTGAGTGCTTTTTACATTTTTTATTAAAACAAATTATAATTGAATGTTTGCCTCAAGAAACTTAAGGAAAAACCCATTCATTGGCAAGAATATCCCTTTATAGTCACCCAAGCCTTTAAAAGCCTTATTACTCGCTTTAAATTATTTTATACCTTGATAATTGATTTTAAGTTGAAATTTTTTACATTTATTGTTAAAACAGGTTGTAATTGAATCTTTTCCTTGAGAAACGTGAAAAAAAAGTTATATATTGTCAAAAAAAAGTCCAATTATATCCATCCATTCTCTCAAAATCTTTGTTACTCACTTTAAATGGTTTATAACCTCATAGGTAATTTTAAGTTGAATTGTTTTACATTTTCAGATAAAACAGATTATAAATGAATGTCTGCCTTAGGAAGCATAAAGAAAAAGTTATTCATTGACAAGAAAAGTCCATTTATAGTCATCCAAGCCTTCAAAAGCCTTATTACTCGCTTTAAATGGTTTTATAACTTCATAATTAATTTTAAGTTTAATTTTTTTACATTTTTGGCTAAAACAGATTATAATTGACTATTTTCCTTGAGAAATGTGATGAAAAAGCCATTCATTAACAAGAAAAGTCCAATTATAGTCTTCCATTCCTTTAAAAGCCTTACTACTCACTTTAAATAGTTTTGTAATCTCATAATTAATTTTAAATTGAATGTTTTTTATATTTGTGGTTAAAACAGATTATAACTGACTGTCTGTCTTGAGAAACATGAAAAAAATGCCATTCATTGATAAGAAAAGTCTATTTATAGTCACCCATGCCTTCAAAAGCCT
>NW_018397406.1:0-145 GCF_002168275.2 Theobroma umbraticum
CAAGAGTGTAAATTTAAGTCTTTAATTTTTCAAAAAAATTATGTTTATTTGACTAAACCGACTTATTATAATAAATCTCACACATTTAAATCAATATTTTGACAATGCTTATCTACCTTTATAAATTTTACATTAATTCTAACAG
>NW_018397406.1:155-306 GCF_002168275.2 Theobroma umbraticum
AGATTTTTTAGTTATTAATTTTAACTATAATTATTTTTATCTTAATGATTATTCATTGTCAGTTAAAATTCTACTACGTAAGTATACGTATCGAATAAACAGTATATTAGCAAGTAGAGTATCAATCCCATAGGGAATTGATCTAAAATTT
>NW_018397406.1:418-595 GCF_002168275.2 Theobroma umbraticum
AAACTAATTTAATTAAAAATTAAAGCAACAAGATAATTGGGCAAATGGCAAATCAAACAAGCCTAGGATTACGATATCCCTCGCACTTCCTCTAAATCTTATCTCTATTCTTTAACTTATTTTAATGGGTTGAATTGTTAACCTAAAGTCCTAAATTATTTATAAGGGTCTCCCAAC
>NW_018397406.1:823-948 GCF_002168275.2 Theobroma umbraticum
GAAATTAAAATAGACTTATTAAGTTCAGGCTCTAATCTGGCTACATATGGCCTAAAGGTATATCCTTATCGTATACGCAAATCAATTACTATGATCATATGCTATCCCAATTTTAGTCTACACTA
>NW_018397406.1:1442-1536 GCF_002168275.2 Theobroma umbraticum
AAAATCCGGTCAACTTCTTCGATTTCTGGAAAGTCGTCCACCGTTGCTGCGCTTCTTCTTCAGCGCTGCAGCGCTGAGCATTTTGGAAATTTGT
>NW_018397406.1:1546-1657 GCF_002168275.2 Theobroma umbraticum
TGTTCTAAACTGGGTAAAGTAGTAACATAAATGTTTTAGCCCTATGTCTTAACTTTCAGTAGATTAAGAATCACATCAATTAGGCATCTGGATTGAATGATATGCTTCAAA
>NW_018397406.1:1833-2056 GCF_002168275.2 Theobroma umbraticum
ATTTTCACCATGATCCAGTCAGAACTGGTTGAATTGAGAAAAATAAACATTGTAACCCTTATTCTTATAATTCTAGTGGTCTAAGAATCACCACATTTGGAGTTGATTAGAGAGAGATATGTCCAAAATACCAAAACATATACGAATGAAGTCATCGTCATACTTGCACTGATTGACATCAATTTCTTACAAAAGCAATAAGAGAAATGAGCAATAACTACTT
>NW_018397406.1:2156-2240 GCF_002168275.2 Theobroma umbraticum
AATCCAAGTCAAAGAAAATAAGAAAAACACAAAAGTAAAGAGAGAAAACTAATATTCAGAGCTTTGTGATCTTGATTTTCTCTC
>NW_018397406.1:2250-2364 GCF_002168275.2 Theobroma umbraticum
GTTTCCTTGCTTTGTTCTTGGCTCCAAAGTTTCAAAATAGTTGTTTGCTGCCTTCTCCTTAAAATCTCTAAAAAAGGTCCCTTAAATAGGCTCTAAATAACCTAATTTCCAAAA
>NW_018397406.1:2649-2881 GCF_002168275.2 Theobroma umbraticum
GATTGAATGATATGCTTCAAATACCGCATCATATTCAGTCATTGAGTACTGCTGTAGTGCTCCGAATTAGACAAATATTTTCACCATGATCCAATCAGAACTGGTTAATTGAGAAAAATAAACATTGTAGCCCTTATTCTTATAATTCTAGTGGTATGAGAATCACCACATTTGGAGTTGATTAGAGAGAGATATGTTCAAAATATCAAAACATATACGAATGAAGTCATCG
>NW_018397406.1:3247-3446 GCF_002168275.2 Theobroma umbraticum
AATGTATAATTTTCTCAAAAATTATATTTATTTTAACTTAATTAGCTGGTTACATTAAATGTCACACATTGACGTCAATATTTTATCAACACTTGTTCCACTTTTATGATTTTTTATGTTTACTCTTACAAGTGCACGTCAATGATTTTTAGTTGCTAGTTTTCACCATATTTATTTTTATCCGTGTTATTATCCTTTA
>NW_018397406.1:3461-3582 GCF_002168275.2 Theobroma umbraticum
AAATTGTTAAATACTTTTAGCACAATAATATAAATTTAAAGGTTTGAGTTTCATCTTTTTTAATTGGAAAGAATTCAATTCATATAAAATTTTAAGTTTTAACGTTATGAAATTTAAAAGT
>NW_018397406.1:3820-3987 GCF_002168275.2 Theobroma umbraticum
TGTAGTGTTTAAACTTTTTGGAAGCTAGTACTTTGGCCTCTTACTACATTTTCTATTGTTCTAAATTCTATGTTCTCTTTTTATGGATCGCGCGCCATCACGCGAGTCCTTAAAAAATATTTTATAAGTTAAAAATATTAATTCATTTTGGTTGTAAGTACCTTCTC
>NW_018397406.1:4322-4525 GCF_002168275.2 Theobroma umbraticum
CCAAAAAGGAAATATTTTTAGGTAGATAATATAAATTAGGTATTTAAATTTCACAAAAATTATGTTTATTTGACGTAATTGACTTGTTATGTTAAATCTCGCGAATTTATGTCAATATTTTGAAAATGCTCGTTCAAACTTTATAATAGTTTACGTTAATTTTATAAGTTTCCGTCAAGGTTTTTCAATTTATATTTTTTATT
>NW_018397406.1:4625-4715 GCF_002168275.2 Theobroma umbraticum
TTAAATTCTAAAACAAGATCAAATTTTGGAGAAAAACAAGTAAAACTTCTAAATGGTTCAAATTTCTATCATTTTCTAATATGATTTTGG
>NW_018397406.1:4725-5132 GCF_002168275.2 Theobroma umbraticum
TGTGAAATATATATCATTTTACATACTAAATTAATAGAAGAAATAAAAGAAAATAGACAAATTAAACAAATAAACCAAATAAAAGGAATAAGACTAAACTCACATATGAACTACTGTGCATTGAAATGCAAACTTTTAAATTTCATAACGTTAAAACTTAAAATTTTATATGAATTGAATCCTTTCTGATTAACTAAGCTTTTAAAACAATTGGCCACTTAATTTAATATCAACAAAAAGTCGACCTATGACCAACAATAGTATGATGTGGCACTAAGTGGATTGATGAAAAATATGTTAAACTTTACATATAAAAAATTTATATTAATCCAAGATATATCATAGTAGGAATTTAGAATATAAAAACATACCCAAATCTCGATATGTGAGTTGACAATGAAAATAAT
>NW_018397406.1:5149-5567 GCF_002168275.2 Theobroma umbraticum
ATCGGATTCAATGCACAAGGAACTTCCTTATCCTTTTCTAATAACTCTGCAATGACTCAAATCTTAATATTGTTGTAGACAAGAGAAGAGACTTAGCCTTACCTTTATATAGTGAATCCGTAATCCCACCCATCATAGAATTTAGCGTAAACGTTTATGTGAAACCCTGATTTTTCATTAAGTGAAGCTTGGTAAATTTTGAGCCTTTAATTAACAATATTTTGATTTTATTATTGGATAAGTTCTCTCAATTATTTGGTTATAAATTTCTACATAATATAGTGTTGTATTTGAGGACGATTGATGGTTGAAAGAATAGAAGGGAAAGGACACCAAAAGAATAGATTTTTGTATGTTAAGGCATGAAGGGTCGATTCTTGGAAGTATTTTGGCTCAAATTAGCTATTGAAAGTGTTAA
>NW_018397406.1:5577-5792 GCF_002168275.2 Theobroma umbraticum
CAAGGGTTAAAGGGTTGACCCCTGCAAGGTAAAATACTCAAAAAAGCTTTTGGAACCAAAAGGATTGACGTTCAATGGTTAAAGTGTCAATCCTTACAAGCTAGAACCTAAAAATAGCTATTCGAAATCAAAAGGATCAACTCCCTAAGGTTAAAGGGTCAATCCCTATAGCCTTGCCAAGGAAAAATACACTTAGGGA
The DNA here is from genome assembly GCF_002168275.2 of Theobroma umbraticum. Lineage (NCBI taxonomy): Eukaryota > Viridiplantae > Streptophyta > Magnoliopsida > Malvales > Malvaceae > Theobroma > Theobroma umbraticum. The sequence goes on from NW_018397406.1 coordinate 5,777, forward strand.
TTGACCCTTTGGGTTT
>NW_018397406.1:5802-6488 GCF_002168275.2 Theobroma umbraticum
AATAAAAAGCCCTAACTCGAGCCTTACTTCTCATTTTCATTTCTTCATCCTCCATTAATGCTCCAACAGCCTCCAAACCATCTTATAATATATAGCAAGGATTCATCTCGTCAATTTCAAATTGGGATTTAGATTGAGGGAATTCTATTTCTCAAAATAAGAAAAGGAATCATCAAAATTTTAAAAAAACATTCCAATTCACCCCTCTTGGAATCACTCACATTGAGCTTACTGCACTACCATAACAATTTATAAATAAATAATAACAAAGATAAAAATAATTATAGAAAAAAATAAGAAATGACAATCCTTGGCGTAAACTTGTAAGAATTAATATAAAAGTTAACAAAGGTGGAATAAGCATTATGAAAATATTGATGTAAATATGTGAGATTTAACATAACAAGTCAATTAAGTCAAAATAAATACAATTTTGTGAAACTCAAACCTTTAAATTTATATTATTGAGCTAAAAGTATTTAACAATTTAGAAATTTTAATTTATAAAGGAATAATAACACGGATAAAAATAATTATGGTGAAAACTAGGAACTGAAAAACATTGACGTGCACTTGTAAGAGTAAACATAAAAAATTATAAAAGTGGAACAAGTGTTGATAAAATATTATTATAAATTTGTGAGATTTAGTGTAACAAGCCAATTAAGTTAAAATTAATATAATTT
>NW_018397406.1:6498-6823 GCF_002168275.2 Theobroma umbraticum
TATACATTTAAATTTATATGATTGAGGTAAAAGTATTTAACGATTTATAAATTTTAATTCATAAATGAACAATCATAAGGATAAAAATAATTATTGTTAAAATTAGTAATTAAAAAATCTTGATGTAAACCCGTCAGAATTAATATAAAAATTATAAAGGCAGAATAAGGATTACCAAAATATTGAGTAAATGTGTGAGATTTAATATAATAAGTCAATTAAGTCAAATAAACCTAATTTTTTTGGAAAATCAAATACTTAAATTTACATGCTTGAGTTTAAAGTATTTAATAGTTTACAAATTTTAATTTATAAAGCAATAATG
>NW_018397406.1:6923-7083 GCF_002168275.2 Theobroma umbraticum
TAGAATTTTAACTGACAATGAACAATCATTAAGATAAAAATAATTATAGTTAAAGTTAATAACTAAAAAATCTTGACATAAACCCGTCAGAATTACTGTAAAAATTACAAAGGTAGAATAAGTATTGTCAAAATATTAATTTAAATGTGCGAGATTTAAT
>NW_018397406.1:7609-7752 GCF_002168275.2 Theobroma umbraticum
TATTGTCAAAATATTGATGTAAATGTATGTGATTAAATGTAACAAGTCAATTCAATCAATTAAACATAATTTTTTGAAAAATTAAATACTCAAGTTTATGTTCTTGAGTTTAAAGTATTTAATAGTCTATAAATTTTAATTTA
>NW_018397406.1:8050-8210 GCF_002168275.2 Theobroma umbraticum
AAAGGTCAAACAAGCATTGTCAAAATGTTAACATAAATGTATGAGATTTAACGTAACAAGTTACTTAAGTCAAATGAACATTTTTTTTTGAAAATTTAAACATTGAAGTTATATTATCAAGGTAAAAGTATTTGACAGTTTACAAATTTTAATTTATAAA
>NW_018397406.1:8275-8392 GCF_002168275.2 Theobroma umbraticum
GAAAAATCTTGACATAAACCTACACGAGTTAACATAAAAATTATAAAGCAGGAACACAGAGTATCAAAATATTGACTTAAATGTGTGAGATTTAACATAACAAGTCAATTAAGTCAA
>NW_018397406.1:8492-8643 GCF_002168275.2 Theobroma umbraticum
AAATGCAAACTTTTAAATTTCATAACATTAAAAGTTAAATTTTTATATAAATTTATAAAACAATTGGCCACTTAATTTAATATCAATAAAAAGTCAGCCTATGACCAACAATACTATGCTGTGGCACTAAGTGGATTGATGAAAAATATGT
>NW_018397406.1:9019-9180 GCF_002168275.2 Theobroma umbraticum
TTAATTCATAAATGACCAATCATTAAGATAAAAATACTTATAGTTAAATTTAATTACTAAAAAATCTTGACATAAACCTATCAGAATTAATGTAAAAATTATAAAGATGGAATAAGTTTTATCAAAATATTACCATAAATGTGTTAGATTTAATATAATAA
>NW_018397406.1:9551-9726 GCF_002168275.2 Theobroma umbraticum
ATAAAACAGCAATTGAAAATCCTTTATGCAAACTAATAAGAATTAACGTAAAAACTTATAAAGTTTGAATCAGTATCGTCAAAATATTGAACTTTAATGTATGAGATTAAATGTAACAAGTCAAATCAGTCAATTAAGCATAATTTTTTGAAAGATTAAATACTTAAGTTTATGT
>NW_018397406.1:9826-9952 GCF_002168275.2 Theobroma umbraticum
TCTAATTTTAGTACTTAGTAAAATTTTAGATCAATTTCTTATGGGATCGATACTTTACTTGTTAATATACTGTCTATTCGATACATATACTTGCGTAGTAGAATTTTAACTGACAATGAACAATCA
>NW_018397406.1:10153-10288 GCF_002168275.2 Theobroma umbraticum
ATTGAAAAACCTTTTTTCAAACTAATAAGAATTAACGTAAAAAATTATAAAGTTTAAATAAGTATTGTCAAAATATTGACATAAATGTATGAGATTAAATGTAACAAGTTAATTTAGTCAAATAAACATAATTTT
>NW_018397406.1:10366-10560 GCF_002168275.2 Theobroma umbraticum
AATAAGAATTAACGTAAAAAATTATAAAGTTTGAATAAGTATTTTCAAAATATTGACGTAAATGTATGTGATTAAATGTTACAAGTCAATTCAGTCAATTAAATATAATTTTTTGAAAAATTAAATACTTAAGTTTACACTTTTGAGTTTAAAGTATTTAATAGTTTATAAATTTTAATTTATAAAGGAATAAT
>NW_018397406.1:10686-10813 GCF_002168275.2 Theobroma umbraticum
AGTTCGAACAAGCATTTTTAAAATATTGACATAAATACGCGAGATTTAACATAAGAAGTCAATTAAGTCAAATACACATAATTTTTATGAAATTTAAATATTTAAATTTATATTATCTACCTAAAAA
>NW_018397406.1:10823-11014 GCF_002168275.2 Theobroma umbraticum
TTTATGAATTTGAAATTATAAAAGAATAATAATAAAGATAAAACTAATTATAGTAAAATATAGCAATTGAAACACTCTAACATAAACTTGTAAGAATTAACATAAAAAATTATAAAATTGGAACAAGCATTGTAAAAATGTTAACATAAATGTATGAGATTTAACGTAATAAGTTAATTAAGTCAAATGAT
>NW_018397406.1:11114-11424 GCF_002168275.2 Theobroma umbraticum
ATTTACACTCTTGAGTTTAAAGTATTTAATAGTTTACAAATTTTAATTTATAAATGAACAATCATTAAGATAAAAATAATTATAGTTAAAATTAATGTAAAAATTATAAAGGTAGAATAAGTATTGTCAAAATATTACCGTAAATGTGTTAGAATTAATATAATAAGTCAGTAATGTCAAATAAACATAATTTTTTTAGAAAATTTAACCTTTAATAGTTTGTAAATTTTAATTTATAAAGGAAAAATAATAATGATAAAAATAATTATAATATAAAATAGCAATTGAAAAACCTTTATACAAACTAATA
>NW_018397406.1:11917-12138 GCF_002168275.2 Theobroma umbraticum
AAGTATGAGATTTAACGTAATAAGTTAATTAAGTCAAACGAATATTTTTTTTGAAAATTTTAATATTGAAATGCTATTATCAAGCTAAAAGTATTTGACTGCTTACAAATTTTAATTTATAAAGGAATAATAATAAAAATTAAAATAATTATAGTGAAAATTAGCAATTGAAATACCTTGACATAAACTTGCAAGAGTTAACATAAAAACTATAAAGAAGG
>NW_018397406.1:12238-12360 GCF_002168275.2 Theobroma umbraticum
TCACTATAATTATTTTTATCTTATTATTATTCCTTTATAAATTAAAATCTATAAGCTGTTAAATACTTTAAACTTGAGAATATATTTATTTGACTTAATTGACTTATTATGCTAAATCTCAC
>NW_018397406.1:12627-12816 GCF_002168275.2 Theobroma umbraticum
AAAAAAAAATGTTCATTTGACTTAATTAACTTAATCGTTAAATCTCATACATTTCTGTTAACATTTTGACAATGCTTGTTCCACATTTATAATTTTTTATGTTAATTCTTATAGGCTTAAGTTAGAGTGCTTCAATTGATATATTTTACTGTAATTAGTTTTATCTTTATTATTATTCTTTTATAATTT
>NW_018397406.1:13184-13301 GCF_002168275.2 Theobroma umbraticum
ACATTTACGTCAATATTTTGACAATACTTATTCGAACTTTATAATTTTTTAAGTCAATTCTTTTTAGTTTGAATAAAGGTTTTTCAATTTCTATTTTATATTATAATTATTTGAATC
>NW_018397406.1:13401-13554 GCF_002168275.2 Theobroma umbraticum
TTAATTCAACTAAACTTATTATTATGACTTGTTACGTTAAATTTCATTCATTTACATCAATATTTTAACAATGCTTTTTTCACTTTTATAATTGTTTATATTAATTCTTATAAGTTTACGTCTAGGTTTTTCAATTGCTAATTTTAACTATAA
>NW_018397406.1:13716-14002 GCF_002168275.2 Theobroma umbraticum
ACATATTTACATCAATATTTTAACAATGCTTGTTCTACGTTTATAATTTTTCATAACAATTTTTACTTGCATCAAGTTTTTTCAATTGTTAATTTTTACTATAATTATTTTAATTCTTTTTATTAATCATTTATAAATTAAAATTTGTAAATTGTACGTTATTCTTTTAGCTCGACAATATAAATTTAAATGTTTTATATTTTTTAAAAAATTATTTTGACTTAATTGACTTGTCAATGTTTTTCAATTGTTAATTTTCATTATATGTATTTTTATCCTTATTATT
>NW_018397406.1:14289-14413 GCF_002168275.2 Theobroma umbraticum
AAATATTCATTTGACTTAATTAACTTATTACGTTAAATCCCATACATTTATGTTCACATTTTGACAATGTTTGTTCCACTTTTATAATTTTTTATGTTAATTCTTACAGGTTTACGTTAGAGTG
>NW_018397406.1:14513-14603 GCF_002168275.2 Theobroma umbraticum
TCGTTAAAAACTTTTAATTCTAGAATACAAATTTAAATTTAAATTTTCAAAAAATTTGCATTTGTTTTGACTTAATAGACTTGTTACATT
>NW_018397406.1:14613-14803 GCF_002168275.2 Theobroma umbraticum
TATTTACATCAATATTTTAACAATGCTTGTTCTGCGTTTATAATTTTTCACGTCAATTTTTACAAGTTTGCGTCAAGTTTTTTCAATTTCTAATTTTTACTATAACTATTTTAATTCTTATTATTAAGCATTTATAAATTAAAATTTGTAAACTGTATGTTATACTTTTAGCTCGACAATAAAAATTTAA
>NW_018397406.1:15331-15531 GCF_002168275.2 Theobroma umbraticum
TATATTTATTTGACTTAATTGACTTATTATGTTAAATCTCACACATTTAAGTCAGTATTTTAACAATCTGTGTTCCTTCTTTATAATTTTTTTGTTGACTTATTATGTTAAATCTCACACATTTAAGTCAATATTTTGACAATCTTTGTTCCTTCTTTATAATTTTTATATTAACTCTTGCAGGTTTATGTCAAGACTTT
>NW_018397406.1:15781-15902 GCF_002168275.2 Theobroma umbraticum
ATTTGACTTAATTAACTTATTCGTTAAATCTCATACATTTCTGTTAACATTTTGGCAATGCTTGTTCCACCTTTATAATTTTTTATGTTAATTCTTACAGGTTTAGGTTAGAGTGCTTCAA
>NW_018397406.1:16002-16114 GCF_002168275.2 Theobroma umbraticum
TAACGTAAAATATTATAAAGTTTGAACAAGCATTTTCAAAATATTGACATAAATACGTGAAATTTAGCATAACAAGTCAATTAAGTCAAATAAACATAATTTTTGTGAAATT
>NW_018397406.1:16142-16267 GCF_002168275.2 Theobroma umbraticum
AAAAATATTTAATAGTTTATGAATTTGAAATTATAAAAGAATAATAATAAAGATGAAACTAATTACAGTAAAATATATCAGTTGAAGCACTCTAGCCTAAACCTGTAAGAATTAACATAAAAAAT
>NW_018397406.1:16277-16383 GCF_002168275.2 Theobroma umbraticum
GAACAAGCATTGTCAAAATGTTAACAGAAATGTATGAGATTTAACGAATGTCGTTAATTAAGTCAAATGAACATTTTTTTTTTGAAAATGTAAACATTGAAATTAT
>NW_018397406.1:16530-16790 GCF_002168275.2 Theobroma umbraticum
TGAAAATTAGCAATTGAAAAGTCTTGACATAAACCTGCAAGAGTTAACATAAAACTTGTAAAGAAGGAACACAGATTGTCAAAATATTGACTTAAATGTGTGGGATTTAACATAATAAGTCAACATAAAAATTATAAAGAAGCCACACAGATTGTCAAAATATTGACTTAAATGTGTGAGATTTAACATAAAAAGTCAATTAAGTCAAATAAATATATTCTCAAGCTTAAAGTATTTAACGGTTTACATATTTTAATTTA
>NW_018397406.1:17084-17204 GCF_002168275.2 Theobroma umbraticum
ATTGAAAACATTGACGTAAACATGTAAGAAGCAATGTAAAATTTAATAAAGCTAGGACGAGCGTTATCAAAATATTGAGGTAAATGCAAGAGGTTTAATATAACAAGTCAATTAAGTCAA
>NW_018397406.1:17438-17606 GCF_002168275.2 Theobroma umbraticum
AATTGAAAAAACTTGACATAAACTTGTAAAAATTGACGTGAAAATTTATAAACGTAGAACAAGTATTGTTAAACTATTGATGTAAATATGTGATATTTAATGTAACAAGTCTTTTATGTCAAAATAAATACAATTTTTTTGAAAATTTAAATTTGTATTCTAGAATTA
>NW_018397406.1:17616-18020 GCF_002168275.2 Theobroma umbraticum
ATGATTTACAAATTTTAATTTATAAAGGAATAGTAATAAAGATGAAACTAATTATAGTTAAAATTAGCAATTGAAAAACCTAGACGAAAACTTATAGGAATTAATGTAAAAAATTATAAATGTGAAAAAAGCATTGTTACAATATTGATGTAAATGTTTAAAACTTAACGTAACAAGTCATAATAATAAGTTTAATTGAATTAAATTAGTTAAAAATGATGTTAATATTAAAAAGAATAATATTCTTTTAATTCCTTATCCCATGTTACTATTAAAAATAATGTAAATGTGTACAATGCAACACCTTATCCCATGCACTGGCTCTCATACTGTCTATTGGCTCATGCTTTATGCTTTAATACTATTTTTCCTACGCCTTGAACCCAAAGCATAACACAATCATA
>NW_018397406.1:18030-18168 GCF_002168275.2 Theobroma umbraticum
GTCTCACAATAAATTATTTTCAACCAAATTCAAATTTGAAAACCAATACAACCAGCCTAAAGTCTTTAAGAGATTTAACTAAATGAAATGAAAACCAGTTGATATCGTTTACACTCCATATAAATTCTTAAAACAATT
>NW_018397406.1:18178-18540 GCF_002168275.2 Theobroma umbraticum
GATACTAATGTTCGATAACTAAATGCACTCTAATTAGATAAAAAGAGAACTCCCGAAGTTTGATTTCCTCCTTCCCACAACTTTAGAACTCATACCACTTAACCATCTATAAAATGTAAAGAAATGAGTGAGCTACTCCAGCCTGTAAAGCCATGGACACCTTATTAGATCATATAAATCATTTGAAAACATGAAAGCATGCTACCAAAACATAATTAAAGAATCAATATATACTTGTCAAAATAGAATAACTCCGCAAGCTGTAAATCATTTAAAGTAGGTACACACATTCTAGTTATAAATCATTTGGAAAAGCCATTAGCATTGTCAGGTTTGGTAAGGGTGATGAATATTATAGCAAA
>NW_018397406.1:18837-18990 GCF_002168275.2 Theobroma umbraticum
CTTAAACCAATTTTGAGTTGTGGAACGAAAAAAAACGTAGTGTTAATCAGTTATATCTTTTTAAAGTATTTAACGGTTTACAGATTTTAATTTATAAGAGAATAATAATAAGATAAAAATAATTATAGTGAAAAGTAGCAATTGAAAAACCTT
>NW_018397406.1:19000-19187 GCF_002168275.2 Theobroma umbraticum
TATAAGAATTAATGTAAAAAATAATCAAGATCGAACAACCATTATCAAAGTATTACTGCGAATGTGTGATATTTAACGTAATAAGTCAATCAAGCCAAAATATATAAAATTTTTTATAAAAATTAAATATTTAAATTTATATTATTGATTTAAAAGTCTTTAACGGTTTCCAAATTTTAATTTATAA
>NW_018397406.1:19197-19261 GCF_002168275.2 Theobroma umbraticum
ATAAGGATAAAAATACATATAATAAAAATTAGCAATTGAAAACATTGACGTAAACATGTAAGAA
>NW_018397406.1:19271-19365 GCF_002168275.2 Theobroma umbraticum
ATATAATAAAGCTAGAACTAGCATTGCCAAAATATTGGCGTAAATGCAAGAGGTTTAATATAACAAGTCAATTAAGTCAAAAGATTTTTTTTTT
>NW_018397406.1:19465-19593 GCF_002168275.2 Theobroma umbraticum
AATGTCTAAAATTGAAACAGAAGTTAAATTCCATCTAAATAATGGTACATCAAATCGTTTTCTAAACGAAGTGTATGACCCATGCTTTTTTACCATTATTTGAACAAAAAAAGGAATATTTTGTTAAT
>NW_018397406.1:19984-20116 GCF_002168275.2 Theobroma umbraticum
ATCTATGTCTAAAGAGTAGTCATACTTTTTTTTTAAAACAAAAACTAGTTTAAACAGTTTAAGTAATAAAAAACAGTAAGTAATTTACTAAATATCAAAAGCAAATATCTCATTAAAAAAACCGCATACATA
>NW_018397406.1:20438-20575 GCF_002168275.2 Theobroma umbraticum
AGTTCTAAACTTGTGGGAGGAGGAAATCAAACTTTGGGAGTTCTCTTATCCAATCAGAGTGCATTTAGTTATCGAACATTAGGATTGTGACAAGATAATTGTTTTAAGAATTTATATGGAGTGTAAACGATATCAAC
>NW_018397406.1:20687-20934 GCF_002168275.2 Theobroma umbraticum
TGAATTTGGTTGAAAATAATTTATTGTGAGACATTAAAGTAATATGATTGTGTTGTGCTTTGGGTTCAAGGTGTAGGAAAAATAGTATTAAAGCACGAGCCAATAGACATAGTGAGAGCCCAGTGCAACATGGGATAAGTTGTTGCATTGTACACCTTTACATTATTTTTAATATTAACATGGGATGAGGAAATATAAGAATATTATTCTTTTTAATATTAACATTATTTTTAACTAATTTAATTCA
>NW_018397406.1:21188-21313 GCF_002168275.2 Theobroma umbraticum
TTGTTACATTAAATATCACATATTTACATCAATATTTTAACAATGCTTGTTCTATATTTATAATTTTTCACGTCAATTTTTACAAGTTTACGTCAAGTTTTTCGATTGCTAATTTTTTCTATAAC
>NW_018397406.1:21323-21438 GCF_002168275.2 Theobroma umbraticum
CTTATTATTAATCATTTATAAATTAAAATTTGTAAACTGTACGTTATACTTTTAACTCGACAATATAAATTTAAATGTTTAATTTTTTCAAAAAAAATTTATTTTGACTTAATTG
>NW_018397406.1:21538-21657 GCF_002168275.2 Theobroma umbraticum
CGGGCTGTAGTAGCTCACTCATTTCTTTACATTTTACAGATGATTAAGTGGTATAAGTTCTAAACTTGTGGGAAGGACGAAATCAAACTTCGGGAGTTCTCTTATCCAATTAAAGTGCA
>NW_018397406.1:21993-22192 GCF_002168275.2 Theobroma umbraticum
GTTATGCTTTGGGTTCAAGGTGTAGGAAAAATAGTATTAAAGCACGAGCCAATACACAGTATGAGAGCCCAGTGCAACATGGGATAAGTTGTTGCATTTTACACATTTACATTATTTTTAATATTAACATGGGATGAGGAATTATAAGAACATTATTCTCTTTAATATTAACATTATTTTTAACTAATTTAATTCAACT
>NW_018397406.1:22202-22326 GCF_002168275.2 Theobroma umbraticum
TTATGACTTGTTACGTTAAATTTCATACATTTACATCAACATTTTAACAATGCTTTTTTCACTTTTATAATTGTTTACATTAATTCTTATAAGTTTACGTCTAGGTTTTTCAATTGCTAATTTT
>NW_018397406.1:22684-22809 GCF_002168275.2 Theobroma umbraticum
TACTTTTAGCTCGACAATATAAATTTAAATGTTTTATTTTTTCAAAAAAAAATTGTTTTGACTTAATTGATTTGTTATATTAAACCTCTTGCATTTACGTCAATATTTTGACAATGCTAGTTCTA
>NW_018397406.1:23112-23201 GCF_002168275.2 Theobroma umbraticum
ACATTTGCAGCAATACTTTGATAACGGTTGTTTGACCTTGATTATTTTTTACATTAATTGTTATAAGTTTATGTAAAGGTTTTTCAATT
>NW_018397406.1:23211-23297 GCF_002168275.2 Theobroma umbraticum
ACTATAATTATTTTTATCTTATTATTATTCATTTATAAATTAAAATCTGTAAACCATTAAATACTTTAAACTTGAGAATATATTTA
>NW_018397407.1:0-399 GCF_002168275.2 Theobroma umbraticum
ACTTAAAATCAATTATGAGATTATAAAACCATTTAAAGCAAGTAATAAGGCTTCGAAAGGCATGGTTGACTATAAATAGACTTTTCTTGCACTTGAATAGCTTTTTCTTCATATTTTTAGAAGGCAAACATTCAACTATAATCTGTTTTAACTAAAAATATAAAAAAATTTCACTTAAAATCAATTATGGAATTATAAAACTATTTAAAGTAAGTAATAAGGCTTCTAAAAGCATGGGTTACTACAAATAGACTTTTCTTGTCACTGAATAGCTTTTTCTTCATATTTCTCGAGGTACACATTAAATATTAATCTATTTTAACCAAAAATGTAAAAACAATCAACTTGAAATCAATATTGAGATTATATAACCATTTAAAGCGAGTAATAAGGCTTTGA
>NW_018397407.1:409-567 GCF_002168275.2 Theobroma umbraticum
TGACTATAAATGGACATTTCTTGCCAATGAATGGCTTCTTTTTCATGTTTCTGAAGGGAAACACTCTATTATAATCTGTTTTAACTAAAAATATAAAACAATTCAACTTAAAATCAGTACTGAGATTATAAACCATTGAAAGCGAGTAATAAGGCTTT
>NW_018397407.1:577-2176 GCF_002168275.2 Theobroma umbraticum
GGTGACTATAAATGGATTTTTCTTGCCATGAATGGCTTTTTCTTCATGTTTCCTGAGGTAAACACTCAATTATAATCTGTTTTGACCAAAAATACAAAAAAACTCAACTTAAAATCAATTATGCGATTATAAAACTATTTAAAGGGAGTAATAAGACTTTGAAAGGTATGGATGACTATAAATGGACTTTTCTGACCAATGACTAACTTTTTATTCATGTTTCTTGAGATAAATACTCAATTATAATATATTGTAACAAAAAATGTAAAAACAAGTCAATGAAAAGTCAATTATGAGATTATAAAACCATTTAAAGCGAGTACTAAGGCTTCGGAAGGCATGGGTGACTCTAAATGCACTTTTCTTGCACTTGAATAGCTTTTCGCTCTTGTTTCTAAGGCAAACACTCAAATATATCTATTTTAACCAACAATATAAAAACATTTGACTTAAAATCAAGTATGAGATTATAAAACTATTTAAAGCAAGAAATAAGGTTTTCAAAAGGCATGGGTGACAACAAATGGACTTTTTCTTGTCAATGAATAGTTTTTTCTTCATGTTGCTTGCAGTGCACATTGAATATTAATCTGTTTTAATCCAAAATGTAAAAGCATTCAACTTAAAAGCAATAATGAGATTATAAAACCATTTAAAGTAAGTAATAAGGCTTTGAAAGGCATGGGTGACTATAACAGACTTTTCTCGCCAATGAATGACTTTTTTCTCATATTTCTTGAGACAAACATTCAATTATAATATATTTTAATTAAAAATCTAAAAAAATTCAACTTAAAATCAATTATAAGATCATAAAAATATTTAAAGCAAGTAATAAGGCTTCTAAAGGCGTAGGTGACTACAAATGGACTTTTCTTGCCAATAGATAGCTTTTGCATCATGTTTTCAAAAGTAAGCATTCAATTATAATATATTTTAATAAAAAATATAAAAAACATTTAACTAAAAATTAATTATGAGATTATAAAATCATTTAAAGTACGTAATAAGGCTTCAGAAGGCATAGGTAACTACAAATGGACTTTTCTTGCACTTGAATAGCTTTTTGTTCATGTTTCCGAAGGCAAACATTACAAAATCATTTAAAGTAAGTACTAAGGCTTCCGAAGGCGTAGGTGACTATAAATAAACTTTTCTTGCCAATAGATAGCTTTTGCATCACGTTTTCTAAAGCAAGCATTCAATTATAATATATTTTAATAAAAAATATAAAACAAATTTAACTGAAAGTCAATTATGAGATTATAAAACTATTTAAAGCAAGTAATAAGGCTTCAGAAGATATGGGTGACTATAAATGGACTTTTCTTGCACTTGAATAGCTTTTTGTTCACGTTTCCTAAGGCAAACATTAGAATATAATCTGTTTTAATTAAAAATGTAAAAACATTTGACTTAAAATCAATTATGAGATTATAAAATCATTTAAAGTAAGTGATAAGGCTTCCAAAGGCATGGAGGACTACAAATAAATTTTTCTTGCAAATGAATAGCTTTCTCTTAGTGTTTCTCGAGGTACACATTGAATATTAATATGTTTTAACTAAAAAAGTTAAAAAATTCAACTTAAAATCAATA
>NW_018397407.1:2186-2520 GCF_002168275.2 Theobroma umbraticum
AAAACTATTTAAAGTGAGTAATAAGGCTTTGAAAGGCATGACTGAAAATAAATGGACTTTTCTCATCAACGAATGACTTTTTTGTCACTTTTCCTGAGACAGACATTCAATTATAAAATATTTTAGTAAAAATTGTAAACAAAATTAACTTAAAATCAATTGTAAGATTATAAAACCATTTAAGGTAAGTAATAAGGCTTCTAAAAGCATAAGTGACTACAAATGGACTTTTCTTGCCAATGGATGGCTTTTGCATCATATTTCCTGAAGCAGATATTATATTATAATATATTTTAACTCAAATAATAAAAAAATTTAACTTAAAATCAATTAT
>NW_018397407.1:2530-3027 GCF_002168275.2 Theobroma umbraticum
AACCATTTAAGGCGAGTAATAAGGCTTCGAAAGGCATGAGTGACTATAAATGGACTTTTTTTATACTTGAATAGGTTTTTCTTTACATTCCTGAAGGAAACATTTAATGTATTTTAACCAAACAATATAAAATATTTGAACTTAAAATCAATTATGCGATTAGAAAGCCATTTAAAGCAATTAATAAGGCTTCCAAAGGTATGGGTGACTACAAATGGACTTTTTTTGCTAATGAATGGCTTTTTCTTCATGTTTCTCAAGGTAGACATTGAATTTTAATCTGTTTTAACCAAAATATAAAAAAACTCAACTTGATATTAATATTGAGATTATAAAATCATTTAAAGCGAGTAATAAGGCTTCGGAAGGCATGGGTGACTATAAATGAACATTTATTGCCCATGAATGGCTTTTTCTTCACTTTTTCTAAGGCAAATACCTAATAATAATATGTTTTGACTAAAAATGTGAAGAAATTCAACTCAAAATCAATTATG
>NW_018397407.1:3037-3280 GCF_002168275.2 Theobroma umbraticum
ACTATTTAAAGCGAGTAATAAAGCTTTGAAAGACATGGGTGACTATAAATGGATTCTTCTTGCCAATGAATTATATTTTTTCATGTTTCTCAAAGCAAACACTCAATTATAAGGATTTGAAAGGTATGGGTGTCTATAAATGGACTTTTCTCGCCTATAAATGACTTTTCTATCATGTTTCTTGAATAAACATTCAATTATAATATATTTTAATCAAAAATGTAAAAAAATTCAACTTGAAAT
>NW_018397407.1:3290-3461 GCF_002168275.2 Theobroma umbraticum
ATTATAAAACCATTTAAAGCAAGTAATAAGGCTTCTAAAGGCATGGATGACAAGAAATGGACTTTTCTTGTTAATGGATGGTTTTTGCATTGTGTTTCCTTAAGCAGGCATTCAATTATAATATATGTTAGCAAAAAATGTAAAAACATTCAACTTAAAGTCAATTATGAG
>NW_018397407.1:3471-3952 GCF_002168275.2 Theobroma umbraticum
TATTTAAAACGAGTAATAAGGCTTAAGAAAGTATGGATGACTATAAATAGACTTTTCTTGCACTTGAATAGCTGTTTCTTTATGTTTTCTAAGGTAGACATTTCAATATAATCTATTTTAATCAAAAATATAAAAAATTAGACGATTATAAAATCATTTAAAACAAGTAATAAGGCTTCCCAAGGTATGGGTGAATATAAATGGACTTTTCTTGCCAATGAATGGCTTTTTCTTCATGTTTCTCAAGGTAAACATTGAATTTTAATCCGTTTTAATGAAAAATGTAAAAGAATTCAACTTGAAATCAATATTGAGATTATAAAACCTTTTAAAGTGGGTAATAAAGCTTTGGAAGGCATGGCTGACCATAAATGGACATTTCTTGTCAATGAATGACTTATTCTTCATGTTTCTCAAGGCAAATACTCAATTACAATCTATTTTGGATTAAAATATAAATAAGGCTTTTGAAGGAATGGGT
>NW_018397407.1:3962-4408 GCF_002168275.2 Theobroma umbraticum
GCACTTTTCTTACCAATGAATATTTTTTTCTTCACATTTCTCAAGGTAGACATTCAATTATAGCCTGTTTTAACAAAAAATATAAATAAATTCAACTTAAAACTAATTATGAGATTATAAAACCGTTTAAAGTAAGTAATAAGACTTTTGAAGGAATGGGTGACTATAAATAGACTTTTTTTACCAAGATATGACTTTTTCTTCATGTTTCTTGAGGTAAACATTCAATTATTATCTATTTTAACTAAAAATGTAAAACAATTCAACTTAAAATCAATTATGAGATTATAAAACCATTTAAAGTGAGTAATAAGACTTTTGAAGAAATGGTTGACTATAAATGGACTTTTTTTCTCCATGAATGGCATTTTCTACAAGTTTCCCGAGGTAGACATTTAATTATAGTTTATTTTAATGAAAAATATAAAAAAATTCAACTTTAAATC
>NW_018397407.1:4418-4802 GCF_002168275.2 Theobroma umbraticum
TTATAAAACCATTTAAAGCGAGTAATAATGCTTTTAAAAGAATGGGTGACTATAAATGAATTTTTTTTGCCAATGAAAGCCTTTTTCTTCATATTTCTTAGGATAGGCATTCAATTATAGCCTGTTTTAACTAAAAATAAAAAAAAAATCAGCTTAAAATTAATTATGAAATTATAAAACCATTTAAAGTGAGTAAAAAGACTTTCTAAGGAATGGGTAACCATAAATGAAATTTTCTTGCCAATGGAAGCTTTCTTCTTCACATTTCTTAACGTAGACAATCAATTACAGCTTTTTTTAACCAAAAATATAAAAAAAATTAACTTGAAATCAATTATTAGATTATAAAACCATGAAAAGTGAGTAATAAGGCTTTTGAAGGAA
>NW_018397407.1:4812-5068 GCF_002168275.2 Theobroma umbraticum
TAAATGGACTTTTCTTGCCAATAAATGATTTTTTCTTCACATTTCTTAATATATATATTTCATTACTGTCTGTTTTAACCAAAAATGTAAAACAATTCAACTTAAAATCAATTATGAGATTATAAAACTATTTAAAGCGAGTAATAAGGCTTTTGAAGGAATGAGTGACTATAAATAGACTTTTCTTACTAATGAATGCTTTCTTTTTCATGTTTCTCAACGTAGACATTCAATTATAGTCTGTTTTAATCAAAAA
>NW_018397407.1:5078-5466 GCF_002168275.2 Theobroma umbraticum
TCAACTTAAAATCAATTATTAGATTATAATACCATTTAAAGCGTGTAATAAGGCTTTTGAAGGAATGGGTGACTATAAATTAACTTTTCTTGCCAATAAATGATTTTTTCTTTACATTTCTTAAGCTAGACATTCAATTATTGTCTATTTTAACAAAAAATATAAAACAATTCAACTTAAAGTCAATTATGAGATTATAAAACCAATTAAAACGAGTAATAAGGCTTTTGAAAGAATGGTTGACTATAAATGGACTTTTCTTATCCATGAATGGCATTTTTTATAGGTTCTCCAATGTAAGCATTTAATTATAGTCTGTTTTAATGAAAAATGTAAAAAAAATCAACTTCAAATCAATTATAAGATTATAAAACCATTTAAAGCGAGT
>NW_018397407.1:5476-5696 GCF_002168275.2 Theobroma umbraticum
TTGAAGGAATGGGTGACTATAAATGGACTTTTTTTGCCAACGAATGCTTTTTTCTTCATGTTTTTTAGGGTAGGCATTCAATTATAGTCTATTCTAACTAAAAATATAAAAAAACCAACTTAAAATTAATTATGAGATTGTAAAACCATTTAAAGCGAGTAATAGGGCTTTTGAAGGAATAGGTGACCATAAATGGACTTTTCTTGCCAATAAATGATTT
>NW_018397407.1:5706-5795 GCF_002168275.2 Theobroma umbraticum
TTTCTTGAGGTAGACATTTAATTAATTATTGTGTGTTTTAACCGAAAATGTAAAACAAATCAACTTAAAATCATTTATGAAATTATAAA
>NW_018397407.1:5805-5934 GCF_002168275.2 Theobroma umbraticum
GCGAGTAATAAGGCTTTTGAAGGAATTGGTAACTATAAGTGAACTTTTCTTCTCAATGAATGATATTTTCTTTATGTTTCCTAAGGCAGACATTTAGTTATAGTTTGTTTTAATGAAAAATGTAAAAAA
>NW_018397407.1:6011-6086 GCF_002168275.2 Theobroma umbraticum
TAAATGGACTTTTCTTGCCAATAAATAATTTTTTCTTTACATTTCTCGACTTAGACATTCAATTATTGTCTGTTT
>NW_018397407.1:6096-6183 GCF_002168275.2 Theobroma umbraticum
TATAAAACAATTCAACTTAAAATTAACTATGAGATCATAAAACTATTTAAAACGAGTAATAAGGCCTTTGAAGGAATGAGTGACTAT
>NW_018397407.1:6193-6454 GCF_002168275.2 Theobroma umbraticum
TTCTTCTCAATGAATGGCTTTTTCTATACATTTCCTAAGGCAAGATTCAATTATAGTTTATTTTAACCAAAAATGTAAAAAAGCTCAACCTAAAACCAATTATGAGATTATAAAACCATTTCAGGTGAGTAATAAGGCTTTTAAAGGATTGAGTGACTATAAAAAGACTTTTCTTCTCAATGAATTGCTTTTTCTATATGTTTCACCAGACAAGCATTCAATTATAGTCTATTTTAATGAAAAATGTAAAAAAATAAAACT
>NW_018397407.1:6464-6646 GCF_002168275.2 Theobroma umbraticum
TATGAGATTATAAAACCATTTAAAGCCGGTAATAAGGCTTTTGAAGACATGAGTGACTATAAATGGACTTTTTTTGCCAATGAATGTCTTTTTCTTCACGTTCCAAGGGTAGGCATTAAATTATCATCTCTTTTAGCCAAAACTACAAAAAAATTCAACTTAAAATTAATTATGAGATTATA
>NW_018397407.1:6656-7388 GCF_002168275.2 Theobroma umbraticum
AAGCGAGTAATAAGGTTTTGAAGGTATGGGTGACTATAAGTGGACTTTTCTTACCAATGAATGCTTTCTTTTTTTTACATTTCTCAAAGTAGACATTCAATTATAGTCTGTTTTAACCAAAAATGCAAAGAAATTTAACCTAAAATTAATTATTAGATTATAAAATCATTTAAAATAAGTAATAAGGCTTTTGAAGGAATGGGAGACAACAAATAGACTTTTCTAATCAATGAATGCCTTTTTGTTCATGTTTCTCAACGTAGACATTCAATTATAATCTGTTTTGACAAAAAATGTAAAAAAAATTGAACTCAAAATCAGTTTTGAGATTATAAAAGCATTTAAAGTGAGTAATAAGGCTTTTGGAGGAATAAGTGATTATAATGGACTTTTCTTGCCAATGAATGCATTTTTCTTCAGCTTTCCCAAGGTAGACATTCAATTATTATCTGTTTTAACTAAAAATGTAGAAAAAATTCAACTTAAAATCAATTATGGGATGATAAAACCATTTAAAGTTAGTAATAAGACTTTTGAAGGAATGCATGATTATAAATAGACTTTTCTTCTCAATGAATGACTTTTTCTACGCGTTTGCTGAGGTAAACATTCAATTATAGTCTATTTTTTAAAAAGATGTAAAAAAATTTAACTCAAAATCAATTATAAGACTATTTTATTGAAAAATGTAAAAAAATTCATCTTGAAAACAATTATGAGATTATAAAACCA
>NW_018397407.1:7398-7570 GCF_002168275.2 Theobroma umbraticum
GTAATAAGGCTTTCGAAGGAATGAGAAACTATAAATGGACTTTTCTTCTCAATGAATGTCATTTTCTATACGTTTCCCGAGGCAAGCATTTAATTATACTCTATTTTAATGAAAAATGTTAAAAAATTCTACTTAAAATCAATTATGAGATTATAAAACCATTTAAAGCGAG
>NW_018397407.1:7749-7984 GCF_002168275.2 Theobroma umbraticum
ATTCAATTATAGTCTATTTTAACCAAAAATGTAAAAAAATTTAACTTAAAAAAAATTATTATACTATAAAACTATTTAAAGCAAGTAAAAAGGCTTTTGAAGGAATAGATGACAATAATTAGGCTTTTCTTGCCAATGAATGCCTTTTTCTTAACGTTTCTAAATGTAGGCATTCAATTATAATCTGTTTTAACAAAACATGTAAAAAAAATTGAACCTAAAATCAGTTTTTAGA
>NW_018397407.1:8084-8190 GCF_002168275.2 Theobroma umbraticum
AAAAGCCTTATTACTCGCTTTAAATGGTTTTATAATCTCAAAACTGATTTTAGGTTCATTTTTTTTTTACATTTTTTATTAAAGCAGATTATAATTGAATGTCTAC
>NW_018397407.1:8200-8296 GCF_002168275.2 Theobroma umbraticum
ATGAAGAGAAAGGCATTCATTGGCAAAAAAAGTCTATTTATTATCACCCATTCCTTCAAAAGCCTTATTACTTGCTTTAAATGGTTTTATAGTCTA
>NW_018397407.1:8306-8446 GCF_002168275.2 Theobroma umbraticum
TTAAGTTCAATTTTTTTACATTTTTGGTTAAAACAGATTATAATTGAATGTCTAGCTCTAGAAACATGAAGACAAAAACATTCATTGGCAAGAAAAGTCCACTTATAGTTACCCATTCCTTCAAAAGCCTTATTAGTCGC
>NW_018397407.1:8456-8787 GCF_002168275.2 Theobroma umbraticum
TTTATAATCTCATAATTAATTTTAAGTTGAATTGTTTGGTAGTTTTTCTTACAACAGACTATAATTGAATGTTTACCCTAGAAAACATGAAGAAAAAGGCATTCACTGGTAAAAAATTTTATTTACTGTAACCCATTCCTTCAAAAGCCTTATTACTTACTTAAAAAGATTTTATAATCTCATAATTGATTTTAAATTGAATTTTTTTACATTTTACATTAAAACAAATTATAATTAAATACTTCCCTCGGGAAACATGTAAACAAAGTCATTCATTGAGAAGAAAAGTCCATTTACAGTCACCTATTCCTTCAAAAGCCTTATTACTCGC
>NW_018397407.1:8874-9253 GCF_002168275.2 Theobroma umbraticum
TTGAATTTTTTTACATTTTTCAATAAAATAGTCTATAACTGAATGTTTGCTTTGTGAAACGTATAGAAAAATCTATTCATTGAGAAGAAAAATCTATTTATAGTCACTCATTACTTCAAAAGCCTTATTACTCGCTTTAAATAGTTTTATGATGTAAAAGATAATTTTAGGTTCAATTTTTTTACATGTTTTATTAAAACAGATTATAATTGAATGTCTACATTCAGAAATGCTAAGAAAAAGGTAAATGGACTTTTCTTCTCAATGAATGGCATTTTCTATACGTTTCTTGGGGCAGACATTTAATTATAGTCTATTTTAATGAAAAATATTTAAAAATTCAACTTAAAATCAATTATGAGATTATAAAACCATTTAA
>NW_018397407.1:9353-9476 GCF_002168275.2 Theobroma umbraticum
AAACCATTTAAAGCGAGTAATAAGGCTTTTGAAAGAATGGGTGACTATAAGTGGGCTTTTCTTATCAATGAATGCTTTTTTCTTTACGTTTCGTGAAGTAGACATTCAATTATAGTCTATTTT
>NW_018397407.1:9486-9702 GCF_002168275.2 Theobroma umbraticum
ATAAAAAAATTTAACTTAAAATTAATTATTATGCTATAAAACTATTTAAAGCGAGTAAAAAGGTTTTTGAAGGAATGGATGACAATAAATATACTTTTCTTGCCAATGAATGTCTTTTCCTTAATGTTTCTAAATGTAGACATTCAATTATAATTTGTTTTAACAAAGCATGTAAAAAAAATTGAACCTAAAATCAGTTTTTAGATTATAAAACCA
>NW_018397407.1:9712-9791 GCF_002168275.2 Theobroma umbraticum
GTAATAAGGCTTTTGAAGGAATGAGTGACTATAAATAGGCTTTTCTTTTCAGTGAATAGCTTTTTCTATACGTTTCCCA
>NW_018397407.1:9801-9884 GCF_002168275.2 Theobroma umbraticum
TCAGTTATAGACTATTTTATTGAAAAATTTAAAAAAATTTAAAAAAATTCAACTTAAAATCAATTATGAGATTATAAAACCAT
>NW_018397407.1:9904-10054 GCF_002168275.2 Theobroma umbraticum
TTTGAAGGAATGAGTGACTATAAATGGACTTTTCTTCTCAATGAATGGTATTTTCTAAACATTTCCTGAGGAAAGTATTTAATTATAGTCTGTTTTAATGAAAAATTATAAACAATTCAACTTAAAATCAATTATGAGATTATAAAACCA
>NW_018397407.1:10064-10217 GCF_002168275.2 Theobroma umbraticum
GTAATAAGGCTTTTGAAAGAATGGATGACTATAAGTGGACTTTTCTTATCAAGGAATTCTTTTTTCTTTGCGTTTCTCGAAGTAGACATTCAATTATAATCTATTTTAACCAAAAATGTAAAAATATTTGACTTAAAATTAATTATTATACTA
>NW_018397407.1:10227-10408 GCF_002168275.2 Theobroma umbraticum
TAAAGCAAGTAAAAAGGCTTTTCAAGGAATGGATGACAATAAATAGACTTTTCTTGCCAATGAATGCCTTTTTCTTAACGTTTCTAAATGTAATCATTCAATTACAATTTGTTTTAACAAAACATGTAAAAAAATTGAACCTAAAATCAGTTTTTAGATTATAAAACCATTTAAAGCGAGT
>NW_018397407.1:10419-10709 GCF_002168275.2 Theobroma umbraticum
TGAAAGAATGAGTGACTATAAATAGACTTTTCTTCTCAATGAATAGCTTTTTCTATACATTTTCCAAAGCAAGCATTCTGTTATAGGCTATTTTATTAAAAAAAGTACAAAACTTCAACTCAAAATCAATTATGAGATTATAAAACCATTTACACCGAGTAATAAAGCTTTTGAAGGAATAAGTGACTATCAATGGACTTTTCTTCTCAATGAATGGCATTTTCTATACATTTCCCGAGGCAGGCATTTAATTATAGTCTGTTTTAATGAAAAATGTTAAAAAATTCAAC
>NW_018397407.1:10719-10987 GCF_002168275.2 Theobroma umbraticum
TTATGAGATTATAAAACCATTTAAAACAAGTAATAAGGCTTTCGAAAGAATGGGTGACTATAAGCGGACTTTTCTGATCAATGAATGCTTTTTTCTTCAGGTTTCTCGAAATAGATATTCAATTATAGTCTATTTTAACCAAAAATGTAAAAAAATCAACTTAACATTAATTATTATATTATAAAACTATTTAAAGCAAGTAAAAAGACTTTTGAAGGAATGGATGACAATAAATAGCATTTTCTTGTCAATGAATGCCTTTTTCTTA
>NW_018397407.1:11129-11299 GCF_002168275.2 Theobroma umbraticum
AAAAAAAATTGAACCTAAAATCAGTTTTTAGATTATAAAACCATTTAAAGCGAGCAATAAGGCTTTTGAAAGAAAGAGTGACTATAAATAGACTTTTCTTTTCAATGAATAGCTTTTTCTATATGTTTCCCAAAGCAAGCATTCAGTTATAGACTATTTTATTGAAAAAT
>NW_018397407.1:11309-11505 GCF_002168275.2 Theobroma umbraticum
TCAACTTAAAATAAATTATGAGATTATAAAATCATTTAAAGTGAGTAACAAGACTTTTGAAGGAATGGGTGACTATAAATGGACTTTTTTTCTCAATGAATGGGATTTTCTATACGTTTCCTGAGGTTGACATTTAATTATAGTCTGTTTTAATGAAAAATGTTTAAAAATTCAACTTAAAATCAATTATGAGATT
>NW_018397407.1:11515-11657 GCF_002168275.2 Theobroma umbraticum
TTAAAGCGAGTAATAAGGCTTTCGAAAGAATAGGTGACTATAAACAGACTTTTCTTATCAATAAATGCTTTTTTCTTTAGGCTTCTCGAAGTAGACACTCAATTATAGTCTATTTTAACCAAAAATGTAAAAAAATTCAACT
>NW_018397407.1:11995-12170 GCF_002168275.2 Theobroma umbraticum
GAATGAGTGACTATAAATAGACTTTTCTTCTCAATGAATAGCTTTTTCCATACATTTCCCAAAGCAAGCATTCAGTAATAGACTATTTTATTGAAAAATGTAAACAAATTCAACTTAAAATTAATTATGAGATTATATAACCATTTACAGCGTGTAATAAGGCTTTTGAAGGAAT
>NW_018397407.1:12180-12429 GCF_002168275.2 Theobroma umbraticum
AAATGGACTTTTCTTCTCAATGAATGTTGTTTTCTATACGTTTCTCGAGGCAAGCATTTAATTATAGTCTGTTTCATTGAAAAATGTTAAAAAATTCAACTTAAAATCAATTATGAGATTATAATACCATTTGAAGAGACTAATCTCATAATTAAATGCTATTAAATTTTAAGTTAAATTTATTAACTTTTTTCATTCAAACAGACTAGAATTAAATGCTTGCCTCGGGAAACGTATAGAAAATGCTAT
>NW_018397407.1:12439-12646 GCF_002168275.2 Theobroma umbraticum
GAAAAGTCCATTTATAGTCACTCATTCCTTCAAAAGCCTTATTACAAGCTGTAAATGGTTTTATAATCACATAGTTGATTTTCAGTTGAATTTTTTTACATTTTTCAATAAAATAGTCTATAACTGAATGCTTGCATTGGGAAACGTATAGAAAAAGCTATTCATTGAGAAGAAAATTCTATTAATAGTCACTCATTCCTTCAAAAG
>NW_018397407.1:12656-13022 GCF_002168275.2 Theobroma umbraticum
CGCTTTAAATGGTTTTATAATCAAAAAACTAATTTTATGTTCAATTTTTTTTACATGTTTTGCAAAAAGAGATTATAATTGAATGTCTACATTTAGAAACGTTAAGAAAAAGGCATTCATTGGCAAAAAAAGTCTATTTATTTTCATCCATTCTTTCAAAAGCCTTTTTACTTGCTTTAAATAGTTTTATAGTAGAATAATTAATTTTAAGTTGAATTTTTTTACATTTTTGGTTAAAATAGACTCTAATTGAATGTTTATTTCAAGAAATGTGAAGAAAAATGCATTCATTGACTAGAAAAGTCTACTTACAGTCACCCATTCTTTCAAAAGCCTTATTACTCGGTTTAAATGGTTTTATAATCT
>NW_018397407.1:13244-13388 GCF_002168275.2 Theobroma umbraticum
TGAATTTTTTTACATTTTTCAATAAAATAGTCTATAACTGAATGCTTGCTTTGGAAAACGTATAGAAAAAGGTATTCATTGAGAAGAAAAGTCTATTTATAATTAATCATTCCTTTAAAAGCCTAATTACTCGCTTTAAATGGT
>NW_018397407.1:13398-13562 GCF_002168275.2 Theobroma umbraticum
AAAAACTGATTTTAGGTTCAATTTTTTTACATGTTTTGTTAAAACAAATTATAATTGATTGTTTACATTTAGAAATGTTAAGAAAAAGGCCTTCATTGACAAGAAAGGTCTATTTATTGTCATCCATTCCTTTAAAAGCCTTTTTACTTGCTTTAAATAGTTTT
>NW_018397407.1:13572-13675 GCF_002168275.2 Theobroma umbraticum
AATTAATTTTAAGTTGAATTTTTTTACATTATCGGTGAAAACAGACTATAATTGAATGTCTACTTCGAGAAATGTGAAGAGAAAAGTATTCATTGATAAGAAA
>NW_018397407.1:13775-13961 GCF_002168275.2 Theobroma umbraticum
AGGGTTTTTTAAGGAATGAGTGACTATAAATAGACTTTTCTTCTCAATGAATAGATTTTTCTATATGTTTCCCAAAGCAAGCATTCAGTAATAGACTATTTTATGGAAAAATGTAAACAAATTCAACTTAAAATTAATTATGAGATTATATAACAATTTACAACGAGTAATAAGGCTTTTGAAGAA
>NW_018397407.1:14042-14478 GCF_002168275.2 Theobroma umbraticum
TGTTTGAATGAAAAATGTTAAAAAATTCAACTGAAAATCAAATATAAGATTATAATACCATTTAAAGTGACTAATAAGGCTTTTTAAAGAATGAGTGACAGTAAGTGGACTTTTCTTATCAATGAATACTTTTCTCTTCACATTTCTTGAAATAGACATTCAATTATAGTCTCTTTTAACCAAAAATGTAAAAAAATTCAACTTAAAATTAATTATTATACTATACAACTATTTAAAGCAAGTAAAAAGGCTTTTGAAGGAATCGATGACAATAAATACACTTTTCTTCCCAATGAATGCCTTTTTCTTAACGTTTCTAATTGTAGACATTCAAGTATAATCTGTTTTAACAAAACATGTAAAAAAATTGAACCGAAAATCTGTTTTTAGATTATAAAACCATTTAAAGCGAGTAATTAGGCTTTTGAAGGAATGA
>NW_018397407.1:14710-14901 GCF_002168275.2 Theobroma umbraticum
AGGAATGAGTGATTATAAATAGACTTTTCTTCTCAATGAATAGCTTTTTCTATATGTTTCCCAAAGCAAAGATTCAGTTACAGACTATTTTATTGAAAAATGTAAAAAAATTCTACTTAAAATCAACTATTAGAATATAAAACCATTTACAGCTAGTAATAAGGCTTTTGAAGGAATGAGTGACTATAAAT
>NW_018397407.1:15067-15342 GCF_002168275.2 Theobroma umbraticum
AAAAATTCAACTTAAAATCAACTATGAGATTATAAAACCATGTAAAGCGAGTAATAAGGCTTTTGAAAGAATAGATGACAATAAATAGACTTTTCTTGCCAATGAATGCCTTTTTCTTAACATTTCTACATGTAGACATTCAATTATAATCTGTTTTATCAAAACATGAAAAAAAAATTGAACCTAAAATCAATTTTTAGACTATAAAACCATTAAAAGTGAGTAATAAGGTTTTTCAAGGAATTAGTGACTATAAATAGACTTTTCTTCTCAAT
>NW_018397407.1:15352-15601 GCF_002168275.2 Theobroma umbraticum
TTCTATACATTTCCCAAAGCAAGCATTAAGTTATAGACTATTTTATTGAAAAATGTAAAAAAATTCAACCTAAAATCATTTATCAGATTATAAAACCATTTACAGCAAGTAATAAGGCTTTTGAAGGAATGAGTGACTATAAATGGGCTTTTCTTCTCGATGAATGGAATTTTCTATACGTTTCTCGAGGCAAGCATTTAATTCTAGTCTATTTTAATAAAAAATGTTAAAAAATTCAACTTAAAATCA
>NW_018397407.1:15611-15733 GCF_002168275.2 Theobroma umbraticum
TATAAAACCATTTAAAGCGAGTAATAAGGCTTTTGAAAGAATCGGCGACTATAAGTGGACTTTTCTAGTCAATGAATGCTTTTTTCTTCACGTTTCTCGAAGTAGACATTCAATTATAGTCT
>NW_018397407.1:15946-16127 GCF_002168275.2 Theobroma umbraticum
TTATACTATAAAACTATTTAAAGCAAGTAAAAAGGCTTTTGAAAGAATGGATGAGAATAAATAGACTTTTCTCGCCAATGAATGCCTTTTTCTTAACATTTTTAAATGTAGACATTCAATTATAATTTGTTTTAACAAAACATGAAAAAAAAATTGAACCTAAAATCAGTTTTTAGATTAT
>NW_018397407.1:16227-16354 GCF_002168275.2 Theobroma umbraticum
AAATGGTTTTATAATCTTATAATTGATTTTAAGTTGAATTTTTTAACATTTTTCATTGAAACAGACTAGAATTAAATGCTTGCCTCGAGAAACGTATAAAAATGCCATTCATTGAGAAGAAAAGTCC
>NW_018397407.1:16364-16525 GCF_002168275.2 Theobroma umbraticum
ACTCATTCCTTCAAAAGTCTTATTACTCGCTGTAAATGGTTTTATAGTCTCGTAATTGATTTTAAGTTGAATTTTTTTAGATTTATGAATAAAATATTCTATAACTTAATGCTTGCTTTGGGAAACGTATAGAAAAAGCTATTCATTGAGAAGAAAAGTCT
>NW_018397407.1:16705-16989 GCF_002168275.2 Theobroma umbraticum
TTATAATTGAATGTCTACATTTAGAAATGTTAAGAAAAAGGCATTCATTGGCAACAAAAGTCTATTTATTGTCATCCATTCTTTCAAAAGCCTTTTTACTTGCTTTAAGTAGTTTTATAGTAGAATAATTAATTTTAAATTGATTTTTTTTACATTTTTGGTTAAAATAGACTCTAATTGAATGTCTATTTCAAGAAACGTGAAGAAAAATGCATTCATTGACTAGAAAAGTCTACTTACAGTCGCCCATTCTTTCAAAAGCCTTATTACTCGCTTTAAATGGT
>NW_018397407.1:16999-17102 GCF_002168275.2 Theobroma umbraticum
CATAATTGAGTTTAAAATGAATTGTTTAACATTTTTCATTAAAACAGACTAGAATTAAATGCTTGCCTTAGGAAACGTATAGAAAATGCTATTCATTGAGAAA
>NW_018397407.1:17112-17182 GCF_002168275.2 Theobroma umbraticum
TTATAGTCACTCATTCCTTCAAAAGTCTTATTACTAGCTGTAAATGTTTTTATAATCTCATAGTTGATTT
>NW_018397407.1:17192-17292 GCF_002168275.2 Theobroma umbraticum
TTTTTTACATTTTTCAATAAAATAATCTATAACTGAATGCTTGCTATGGGAAACGTATAGAAAAAGCTATTCATTGAGAAGAAAAGTCTATTTATAATCA
>NW_018397407.1:17543-17795 GCF_002168275.2 Theobroma umbraticum
TAAGAAAAAGGCCTTCGTTGGCAAGAAAAGTCTATTTATTGTCATCCATTCCTTTAAAAGCCTTTTGACTTGCTTTAAGTAGTTTTATAGTATAATAATTAATTTTAAATTGAATTTTTTTACATTTTTGGTTAAAAGAGACTAGCATTGAATGTCTACTTCGAGAAATGTGAAGAGAAAAGTATTCATTGATAAGAGAAGTCCACTTACAGTCACTCATTCTTTAAAAAGCCTTATTACTCGCTTTAAATG
>NW_018397407.1:17815-17910 GCF_002168275.2 Theobroma umbraticum
ATTTTAAATTGAATTTTTTAACATTTTTCATTCAAACAGACTATAATTAAATGCCTGCCTCGAGAAACATATAGAAAAAGCTATTCATTGAGAAG
>NW_018397407.1:17920-18032 GCF_002168275.2 Theobroma umbraticum
TTACAGTCACTAATTCTTTCAAAAGCTTTATTACTCACTTTAAATGGTCTTATAATCTAAAAACTGATTTTAGGTTCAATTTTTTTACAAGTTTTGTTAAAACAGATTGTAA
>NW_018397407.1:18042-18254 GCF_002168275.2 Theobroma umbraticum
ACATTTAGAAACGTTAAGAAAAATACATTCATTGGCAAGAAAATTCTATTTATTGTCATCCATTCCTTGAAAGGCCTTTCTACTTGCGTTAAATAGTTTTATAGTATAATAATTAATTTTAAGTGAACTTTTTTTACATTTTTGTTTAAAATAGATTATAATTGAATTTCTACTTTGAGAAACGTAAAGAAAAAAGCATTCATTGATAAGAA
>NW_018397407.1:18264-18354 GCF_002168275.2 Theobroma umbraticum
ATAGTCATCCATTCTTTCAAAAGCTTTATTACTCGCTTTAAATGGCTTTATAATCTTATAATTGAATTTAAGTTGAATTTTTTAACATTT
>NW_018397407.1:18364-18449 GCF_002168275.2 Theobroma umbraticum
CAGACTATAATTAAATGCTTGCCTTGAGAAACGTATAAAAAATGCCATTCATTGAGAAGAAAAGTCCATTTATAGTCACTCATTC
>NW_018397407.1:18459-18592 GCF_002168275.2 Theobroma umbraticum
CTTATTACTCGTTGTAAATGGTTTTATAATCTCATAATTGATTTTAAGATGAATTGTTTTACATTTTTCAATAAAATAGTCTATAACTGAATGCTTGCTATGGGAAACATATAGAAAAAGCTATTCATTGAGA
>NW_018397407.1:18602-18827 GCF_002168275.2 Theobroma umbraticum
ATTCATAGTCACTCATTCCTTAAAAAACCTCATTACTCGCTTTAAATAGTTTTATAATCTAAAAACTGATTTTTGGGTCAATTTTTTTTTCATGTTTTGTTAAAACAGATTATAATTGAATGTCTACATATAGAAATGTTAAGAAAAAGGAATTCATTGGCAAGAAAAGTCTATTTATTGTCATCCATTCTTTCAAAAGCCTTTTTACTTGCTTTAAATAGTTTT
>NW_018397407.1:18902-19061 GCF_002168275.2 Theobroma umbraticum
TTACATTTTTGGTTAAATTGACTATAATTGAATGCCTACTTCGAGAAACGTGAAAAAAAAAAAGCTTTCATTGACTAAAAAAGTCCACTTATAGTCGCTCATTCTTTCCGAAGCCTTATTACTCGCTTTAAATGGTTTTATAATCTCATAATTGATTTT
>NW_018397407.1:19161-19269 GCF_002168275.2 Theobroma umbraticum
ACTTTTCTTCTCAATGAATAGCTTTTTCTATACATTTCCCAAAGCAAGCATTAAAATATAGACTATTTTATTGAAAAATGTTAAAAAATTCAACTTAAAATCAATTAT
>NW_018397407.1:19279-19419 GCF_002168275.2 Theobroma umbraticum
AACCATTTACAGCGAGTAATAAGGCTTTTGAAGAAATGCGTGACTATAAATGGACTTTTCTTCTTAATAAATGGCATTTTTTATACGTTTCTCGAGGCAAGCATTTAATTATAGTCTGTTTGAATGAAAAATGTTAAAAA
>NW_018397407.1:19589-19882 GCF_002168275.2 Theobroma umbraticum
TATAAGTGGACTTTTCTTATCAATGAATGCTTTTTTCTTTACGTTTCTCAAAGTTGAAATTCAATTATAATCTATTTTAACCAGAAATATAAAAAAAGTTCACTTAAAATTAATTATTATACTATAAAACTATTTAAAGCAAGTAGAAAGGCTTTTCAAGGAATGGATGACAACAAATATACTTTTCTTGCCAATGAATGCATTTTTCTTAACGTTTCTAAATGTAGACATTCAATTACAATTTGTTTTAACAAAACATGTAAAAAAAATTGAACCTAAAATCAGTTTTTAGA
>NW_018397407.1:20092-20211 GCF_002168275.2 Theobroma umbraticum
AAATCAATTATGAGATTATAAAACCATTTACAGCGAGTAATAAGGCTTTCGAAAAAATGAGTGACTATAAATGGACTTTTCTTCTTAATGAATGGCATTTTCTATATGTTTCTCGAGGC
>NW_018397407.1:20221-20452 GCF_002168275.2 Theobroma umbraticum
TTATAGTCTGTTTGAATGAAAAATTTTAAAAAATTCAACTTAAAATCAATTATAAGATTATAATACGATTTAAAGCGACTAATAAGGCTTTTTAAACAATGAGTGACTGTAAGTGAACTTTTCTTATCAATGAATACTGTTTTCTTCACATTTCGCGAAATAGACATTCAATTATAGTCTCTTTTAACCAAAAATGTAAAAAAATTAAACTTAAAATTAATTATTATACTA
>NW_018397407.1:20462-20622 GCF_002168275.2 Theobroma umbraticum
TAAAGCAAGTAAAAAGGCTTTTGAAGGAATGGATGACAATAAATACACTTTTTTGGCCAGTGAATGCCTTTTTCTTAACGTTTCTAAATGTAGACATTCAATTATCATTTGTTTTAACAAAACATGTAAAAAAAATTGAACCTAAAATCAGTTTTTAGAT
>NW_018397407.1:21183-21328 GCF_002168275.2 Theobroma umbraticum
TTTTTTTGTCAATGAAAGCTTTTTTCTTCACGTTTCTCGAAGTAGGCATTCAATCATAGTCAATTTAACCAAAAACGTAAAAAAATTCAATTTAAAATTAATTATTATACTATAAAACTATTTAAAGCAAGTAAAAAGGCTTTTG
>NW_018397407.1:21653-21828 GCF_002168275.2 Theobroma umbraticum
TGAGTGACTGTAAGTGGACTTTTCTTATCAATGAATACTTTTCTCTTCACATTTGTCAAAATAGACATTCAATTCTAGTCTCTTTTAACCAAAAATGTAAAAAACTTCAATTTAAAATTATTTATTATACTATAAAACTATTTAAAGCAAGTCAAAAGGCTTTTGAAGGAATGGA
>NW_018397407.1:22113-22236 GCF_002168275.2 Theobroma umbraticum
AAAATCAACTATGAGATTATAAAGCCATTTACAGCTAGTAATAAGGCTTTTGAAGGAATGAGTTACTGCAAATGGACTTTTCTTCTAAATGAATAGCATTTTCTATACGTTTCCCGAGGCAAG
>NW_018397407.1:22511-22663 GCF_002168275.2 Theobroma umbraticum
AAAGCAAGTAAAAAGGCTTTTGAAAGAATGGATGACAATAAATACACTTTTCTTACCAATGAATGCCTTTTTCTTAACATTTCTAAATGTAGACATTTAATTATAATCTGTTTTAACAAAACATGAAAAAAAAATAGAACCTAAAATCAGTT
>NW_018397407.1:22687-22847 GCF_002168275.2 Theobroma umbraticum
CGAGTAATAAGGTTTTTTAAGGAATGAGTGACTATGAATAGACTTTTCTTCTCATTGAATAGCTTTCTCTATATGTTTCTCGAGGCAAGCATTTAATTATAGTCTATTTGAATGAAAAATGTTAAAAAATTCAATTTAAAATCAATTATAAGATTATAAT
>NW_018397407.1:23035-23190 GCF_002168275.2 Theobroma umbraticum
TTTCTTATCAATGAATACTTTTCTCTTCACATTTCTCGAAGTAGACATTCAATTCTAGTCTCTTTTAACCAAAAATGTAAAAAAATTTAATTTAAAATTAATTATTATACTATAAAACTATTTAAAGCAAGTCAAAAGGCTTTTGAAGGAATGGA
>NW_018397408.1:0-161 GCF_002168275.2 Theobroma umbraticum
CCTTCAAAAGTCTTATTACTCACTTTAAATGGTTTATAATCTCAAAATTGATTTTAATTTGAATTCTTTGTGCATTTTTTGTTAAAATAGATTATATTTGAATGTCTATAATGAGAAACATGAAGACATAATTATTCATTAGCAAGAGAAGTCCATTTGTA
>NW_018397408.1:171-1154 GCF_002168275.2 Theobroma umbraticum
CCTTTAGAAGCCTTATTACCCACTTTAAATGGTTTTATAATCTCAAATTTTATTTTCAATTGAATTCCTTCTATATTTTTAGTAAAAACATATTATAATTGAATGTCTACCTCGAGAAATATGAACGCAAAGGTAGTCATTGGGAAGAAAAGTTCATTTATAGTCTCTCATTTCTTTAAAAGGTCTTATTACTCGCTTTAAATGGTTTTATAATGTCATAATTGATTTCAAGTTGAATTATTTTACATTTTAGTTAAAAATGGCTATAATTGAATATCTACGTTGGGGAACGTGAAGCACAAGCCATGCATTGACATGAAGAGTCTATTTCTTCAAAAGCTTTATTAGTCGCTTTAAATGGTTTTATAATCTCACAATTGATTTTAAGTTAAATATTTTTATATTTTTCATTAAAACATACTGTCATTGAATGCCTACCTTGGGAAACATGTAAAAAAGCTATTCATTGGTAAGAAAAGTCCATTTATAGTCTTTCATTCCTTCAACAGCCTTATTACTCACTATAAAAGGTTTTATAATCTCATAATTGATTTTAAGTTCAATTTTTTTTGCATTTTTTGTTAAAATAGATTATAATTGAATGTCTATCTTGAGAAACGTTAAGAAAAAGGCATTCATTAGCAAGAAAAGTCTATTTATAGCCACCTATTCTTTCAAAAGCCTTATTACTTGCTTTAAATAATTGAATGTCTACTTGGGGAAACATGAAGCACAAGCCATGCATTGGCACGAAGAGTCAATTTATAGTCACTCAAGTTTTTGAAAACCTTATTACTTGCTTTAAATAGTTTTATAAACTTATAATTAATTTTTTGTTGAATTGTTTTATATTTTTGGTTAAAACATATTATAATTGAATGTCTACCTTAAGAAACATGAAGAAAAATGCATTCATTAGTAAGAAAGTCCATTTATAGTCAATCATTCCTTCAAAAGCCTTATTACTCACTTTAAATAGTTTT
>NW_018397408.1:1254-1401 GCF_002168275.2 Theobroma umbraticum
AGCAGATTACATTTGAATGTCTGTCTCTTGAAATGTGATGCCATCCATTGATAAGAAAAGTCCATTTCTATTCGCTCGAGGCATCAAAATCCTTATTACTCGCTTTAAATGGTTTTATAACCTCATAATTGATTTTAAATTTAAATT
>NW_018397408.1:1411-1550 GCF_002168275.2 Theobroma umbraticum
TTGGTAAAAATATATTATAACTGAATGTTCACACTGGGAAACGTGAAGCAAAAGCCATCCATTGACAAGAAAAGTCCATTTATAATCGCTCAAGCCTTTGAAAGCCTTATTACTCACTTTAAATGGTTTTATAGCCTCA
>NW_018397408.1:1560-1830 GCF_002168275.2 Theobroma umbraticum
TAAGTTGAATTTGTTTACATTTTTTGTTATAACAGATTATATTTGAATGTCTGAACCAAAAATGTAAAAAAATTCAACTTAAAATCAATTTTGAGATTAAAAAAATCATTTAAAATGAGTAATAAGGCTTTTAAAGGAATGAGTGACTATAACTATACTTTTCTTACCAATGAATATCTTTTTCTTCACGTTTTCCAAGGCAAATATTCAATTATAATCTATTCTAAGAAAAAATGTTAAAATATTCAATTTAAAATCAATTATGAGATT
>NW_018397408.1:1977-2479 GCF_002168275.2 Theobroma umbraticum
TATAATCTGTTTTAACAAAAAATGTAAAAAAATTCAACTTAAAATCAATTATAAAATTATAAAACCTTTTAAAGTGAGTAATAAAACTTTTGAAGGAATGGGAGACTATAAATGGACTTTTCTTGTCAATGAATGACTTTTTTTACATGTTTCCCAAGGTAGGCATTCGATGACAGTCTCTTTTAATGAAAAATGTAAAAATATTTAACTTAAAATCAGTTGTGAGATTATAAAACCATTTAAAGCGACTAATATAGCTTTTAAAGAAATGGGTG
Organism: Theobroma umbraticum; assembly: GCF_002168275.2. Taxonomy (NCBI): domain Eukaryota; kingdom Viridiplantae; phylum Streptophyta; class Magnoliopsida; order Malvales; family Malvaceae; genus Theobroma; species Theobroma umbraticum. The sequence goes on from NW_018397408.1 coordinate 2,253, forward strand.
ACTCTAAATGGACTTTTCTTACCAATGAATGCCTTTTTCTTCACATTTCTCAAGGTAGACATTGAATTATAATTCGTTTTAATAAAAAATGTACAAAGAATTTAATTTAAAATCAATTTTGAGATTATAAAACTATTTAAAGTGAGTTATAAGGCTTTTGAAGGAATGACTGACTATAAATAGACTTTCTTACTAATGAATGCCTTTTTCTTCATGTTTCTAAAGGT
>NW_018397408.1:2489-2696 GCF_002168275.2 Theobroma umbraticum
TTATAATCTGTTTTGACCAAAAATATAAAACAATTCAACTAAAAATTAATTATCAGTTTATAAAACTATTTAAAGTAAGTAATAAAGCTTTCAAAGACTTGAGTGACTATAAATGAACTTTTCGTGCCAATGCATGGCTTGTGCTTCACGTTTCCCGAGGTAGACATTCAATTATAGCTATTTTTAACTAAAAATGTAAAACAATTC
>NW_018397408.1:2706-3368 GCF_002168275.2 Theobroma umbraticum
CAATTATGAGATTATAAAACCATTTAAAGGAAGTAATAAGACCTTTTAAAGGAATAAAAGACTATAAATGAACTTTTCTTCCCAATGACTGCCTTTGAGTTCATGTTTCTCAAAGTAAACATTCAATTATAATCTATTGTTTCTAAAAATATAGAAGGAATTCAATTAAAAATTAATTTTGAGATTATAAAACCATTTAAAGTGGATAATAAGGCTTCTAAAGGAATGGGTGACTATAAATTGACTTCTCTTTCGAATGAATACTTATGTCTTCATGTTTTTCATGATAGGCATTCAATTATAATCTATTTTAACTAAAAATGTACAAAGAATTCAAATTAAAATTAATTTTGAGATTATAAAACCCATTATAGCTGATAATAAGACTTTGAAGATGAGAGTATCAAAATGGACTTTTCTTCTCAATGAATGACTTTTTCTACAAGTTTCCTGAGGCAAGCATTTAATTATAGTCTATTTTAATAAAAATGGTAAAAAAAATTCAACTTAAAATCAATTTCGAGATTATAAAACCATTTAAAGCGAACAATAAGGCTTTTGAAAGAATGGGTGGCTATAAATGGACTTTTTTTTGCCAATGAATGCCTTTTTCTTAACGTTTCTCAAGATAGACATTTAATTATAATCTATTTTAACAAAAA
>NW_018397408.1:3391-3591 GCF_002168275.2 Theobroma umbraticum
AATCAATTATGAGATTATAAAACCATTTACAGTGAGTAATAAGGCTTTTGAAGAAATGGAAGACTATAAATGGACTTTTTTTACCAATGAATAGCTTTTTTTACATGTTTCCCAAGGTAGGCATTCAGTGACAGTCTGTTTTAACGAAAAATGTAAAAACATTTAACTTAAAATCAATTGTGAGATTATAAAACCATTTA
>NW_018397408.1:3607-3749 GCF_002168275.2 Theobroma umbraticum
TTTTGAAAGAATGGGTGACTATAAATGAACTTTTCTTACCAATGAATGCCTTTTCCTTCACCTTTCTTAAGATAGACATTCAATTATAATCCGTTTTCATAAAAAATGCACAAGGAATTCAATTTAAAATCAATTTTGAGAT
>NW_018397408.1:3854-4302 GCF_002168275.2 Theobroma umbraticum
ATAAATGGACTTTTTTTACCAATGAAAGCCTTTTTCTTCACGTTTCTCAAGGTAGACATTCAATTACAATCTGTTTTGACTAAAAATATAAAATAATTCAACAAAAAATTAAATATGAGTTTATAAAACCATTTAAAGCAAGTATTAAGGCTTTCGAAGACTTAAGTGACTATAAATGGACTCTTCGTACCAATGCATAGCTTTTGCTTCACATTCCTCAAAGTAGACATTCAATTATAGTCATTTTTAACTAAAAATGTAAAACAATTCAACTTGAAATCAATTATGAGACTATAAAATAATTTAAAATGAGTAACAAGGCTTTTGAAGAAATGGGAGACTATAAATGGACTTTTTTTCTCAATGAAAGGCTTTTTCTACATGTTTGTCAAGGTAGACATTCAATTATTATCTGTTTTAATCAAAAATGTAAAAAAATTTAACTTAA
>NW_018397408.1:4361-4479 GCF_002168275.2 Theobroma umbraticum
GTGACTATAAATAGACTTTTCTTACCAATGAATGCTTTTTCCTTCACGTTTCTCTAGGTAGATATTCAATTGTAATCCATTTTAATCAAAAATGTGCAAGGAATTCAATTTAAAATCA
>NW_018397408.1:4489-4857 GCF_002168275.2 Theobroma umbraticum
TATAAAACCATTTAAAGTGAGTACTAAAGCTTTTAACGGAATAGTTGACTATAAATGGACTTTACTTACTAATGAATGCCTTTTTCTTATGTTTCTCAAGGTAAACATTCAATTATAATCTCTTTTGAACAAAAATGTAAAACAATTCAATTAAAAATTAAGTATGAGTTTATAAAACTATTTAAAGCAAGTAATAAGGCTTGCGAAGGCTTGAGTGACTATAAATGGACTCTTAGTGCCAATGCATGGCTTTTGCTTCATGTTCCCCAAGGTAGACATTCAATTATAGCTATTTTTAACCAAAAATTTAAAACAATTCAACTTCAAATCAATTATGACACTATAAAATCATTTAAAGTGAGTAATAA
>NW_018397408.1:5009-5130 GCF_002168275.2 Theobroma umbraticum
CAATGAATGGCTTTTTCTACATGTTTCTCAAGGTAGACATTCAATTATTATCTGCTTTAACCAAAATTGTAAAAAAATTCAACTTAAAATTAATTATTAGATTATAAAACCATTTAAAGCA
>NW_018397408.1:5230-5332 GCF_002168275.2 Theobroma umbraticum
TTTACATTTTTAGTTAAAACAGATAATAATTGAATGTCTACCTTGAGAAACATGTAGAAAGAGCCATTCATTGGGAAGAAAAGTCTATTTATAGTCTCTCAT
>NW_018397408.1:5342-6887 GCF_002168275.2 Theobroma umbraticum
GCCTTATTACTCGCTTTAAATGGTTTTATAATGTCATAATTCATTTCAAGTTGAATTGTTTTAAATTTTTGGGTAAGAATAGCTATAATTGAATGTCTACCTTGGGAACATGAAGTAAAAGCCATGCATTGGCACGAAGAGTCCATTTATAGTCACCTAAGCCTTCGAAAGCCTTATTACTTGCTTTAAATGGTTTTATAAACTCATAATTAATTTTTAGTTGAATTGTTTTACATTTTTGTTCAAAACAAATTATAATTGAATGTTTACCTTGAGAAATGTGAAGAAAAAACCATTTATTAGTAAGTAAAGTCCATTTATAGTCAACCATTCAGTCAAAATCTTTATTACGAACTTTAAATGATTTTATAATCTCAAAATTAATTTTAAATTGAATTCTTTGCACATTTTTGATTAAAACGGATTATAATTGAATATCTACCTCTAGAAACATAAAAGAAAAGGCATTAATTAGCAAGAAAACTCCATTTATAGTCTCACATTCTTTCAAAAGCCTTATTACTCACTTTAAATAATTTTTTAATCTCAAAATTGATTTTAAGTTGAATTTTTTTACATTTTTGATTAAAACAGATAATAATTGAATGTCTACCTTGAGAAACATGTAGAAAAAGCCATTCATTTGGAACAAAAGTCCATTTATAGTCTCCAATTTCTTCAAAAGCCTTATTACTCGTTCTAAATTATTTTATAATCTCATAATTGATTTCAAGTTGAATTGTTTTACATTTTTGGTTAAAATGACTATAATTAAATGTCTACCATAGGGAACGTGAAGCAAACGTCATGCATTGGTACGAAGAGTTCATTTATAGTCACTTAAGCCTTCGAAAGCCTTATTACTTGCTTTAGATGATTTTATAAACTCATAATTAATTTTTAGTTGAATTGTTTTACATTTTTGGCCAAAACAAATTATAATTAAATGTCTACCTTGAGAAACGTGAAAAAAAAGCTTTCATTGGTAGGAAAAGTCCATTTATAGTAAGTCATTCTTTTAAAAGCCTTATTACTCACTTTAAATGGTTTTATAATCTCAAAATTGATTTTGAATTGAATTCCTTGTGCATTTTCAATGAAAACGGATTATAATTGAATGTCTATCTTGAGAAACATAAAGGAAAAGGCATTCATTGGCAAAAAAATTTCATTTATAGTCACCCATTCTTTCAAAAGTGTTATTTGTCAGTTTAAATGGTTTTATAATCTCACAATTGATTTTAAGTTAAATATTTTTATATTTTTCATTAAAACAGACTATCATTGAATGCCTACCCTAGGAAACATGTAAAAAAAGCCATTCATTGGCAAGAAAAGTCCATTTGTAGTCTTCCATTCCTTCAAAAGCCTTATTACTCACTTTAAAAGTTTTTATAATCTCATAATTGATTTTAAGTTGAACTTTTTCTCATTTTTTGTTAAAATAGGTTATAATTGAATGTTTATATCGAGAAACGTGAAGAAAAATGCATTTATTGGCAAGAAAAGTCCATTTATAGTCACTCATTCTTTCAAAAGCCTTAT
>NW_018397408.1:6987-8100 GCF_002168275.2 Theobroma umbraticum
GAATGTCTACCTTGGAAAACATGTAAAAAAAGTCATTCATTGACAAGAAAAGTTCATTTATAGTCTCACATTCCATCAAAAGCCTTATTACTCACTTTAAAACGTTTTATAATTTTATAATTGATTTTAAGTTAAATTGTTTTACATTTTTTGTTAAAACAGATTATAATTGAATGTCTATCTCGAGAAACATGAAGAAAAAGTCATTCATTGGCAAGAAAAGTCTATTTATAGTCCTTCAAAAGCCTTTTACTCAGTTTATATGGTTTTATAATCTCATAATTGATTTTGGATTGAATATTTTAACATTTTTGGTTAGAATAGATTCTAATTGAATGTTTGCCTTGGGAAACGTGAAAAAAAAGATATTTATTGACAACAAAAGTACAGTTATAGTCACCCATTCCTTTAAAAACCTTATTATTCACTTTAAATGATTTTTTAATCTCAAAATTGATTTTAAGTTGAATTTCTTTTACAGATTTGGTTAAAACAGATAATAATTGATTGTCTACCACTAAAAACGTGTAGAAAAAGCCATTCATTAAGAAGAAAAGTTCATTTATAGTCTCCCATTCCTTCAAATGCTTTATTACTCGCTTTAAATGATTTTATAGTCTCATAATTGATTTCAAGTTGAATTATTTTACATTTTTGGTTAAAAAAGATAATAATTGAATGTCTACCTTGAGAAACATGTAAAAAAAGCCATTCATTGGGAGGAAAAGTCTATTATAGTCTCTCATTCTTTCAAATGCCTTATTACTCGCTTTAAATGGTTTTATAGTGTCATAATTGATTTCAAGTTGAATTGTTTTAAATTTTGGTTAAAAATGGCTATAATTGAATGTCTACCTTAGGGAACATAAAGCAAAAGCCATGCTTTGGCACGAAGAGTCCATTTATAGTCACCTAAGCCTTCGAAAGCCTTATTACTTGCTTTAAATGGTTTTATAAACTCATAATTAATTTTTAGTTGAATTGTTTTACATTTTTATTCAAAACAAATTATAATTGAATGTTTACCTTGAGAAACGTGAAGAAAAAGGCATTCATTATTAAGTAAAGTCCATTTATAGTCAACCATTCCTTCAAAAGCTTTATTAGTCACTT
>NW_018397408.1:8200-9380 GCF_002168275.2 Theobroma umbraticum
TGTCTACCTTAGAAAACATGAAGCAAAAGCCATGTATTGGCATAAAGCGTCCATTTATAATCACCTAAGCCTTTGAAAGCCTTATTACTTGCTTTAAATGGTTTTATAAACTCATAATTAATTTTTAGTTGAATTGTTTTACATTTTTGTTCAAAACAAATTATAATTGAATGTTTACCTTGAGAAACGTGAAGAAAAAAACATTCATTAGTAAGTAAAGTCCATTTATAGTCAACCATTCCTTCAAAAGCTTTATTACTCACTTTAAATGGTTTTATAATCTCAAAATTGATTTTAAATTGAATTCATTGTAGAATTTTGATTAGAACAGATTATAATTGAATATCTACCTCGAGAAACATAAAGGAAAAGGCATTCATTGGCAATAAAACTCTATTTATAGTCACCCATTCTTTCAAATGCCTTATTACTCACTTTAAATAATTTTTTAATCTCAAAATTGATTTTAAGTTGAATTTTTTTACATTTTCGATTAAAACAGATTATAATTGAATGTCTACCTTGAGAAACATATAGAAAAAGCCATTCATTGGGAACAAAAGTCCATTTATAGTCTCCCATTTCTTCAAAAGCCTTATTACTTGTTCTAAATTATTTTATAATCTCATAATTGATTTCAAGTTGAATTGTTTTACAATTTTAGTTAAAAATGGCTATAATTGAATGTCTACCTTAGGGAATATGAAGTAAAAGCCATGCATTGGAGCGAAGAGTCCATTTATAGTCACTTAAGCCTTCGAAAGCCTTATTACTTGCTTTAAATGGTTTTATAAACTCATAATTAATTTTTAGTTGAATTGTTTTACATTTTTTGTCAAAACAGATTATAATTGAATGTCTATTTTGAAAAACGTAAAAAAAAGGCTTTCATTGGTAGGAAAAGTCCATTTATAGTCAGTCATTCCTTTAAAAGCCTTATTACTCACTTTAAATGGTTTTATAATCTCAAAATTGATTTTAAATTGAATTCCTTGTGCATTTTTTATTAAAATAGACTATCATTGAATGTCTACCTTAGGAAACATGTAAAAAAGGCCATTCATTGGCAAGAAAAGTCCATTTATAGTCTTCCATTCCTTCAAAAGCCTTATTACTCACATTAAAAGGTTTTATAATCTCATAATTGATTTTAAGTTGAATTTTTTTTCATTTTTTGTTA
>NW_018397408.1:9480-10643 GCF_002168275.2 Theobroma umbraticum
GGCTTTTGAAAGAATGGGTGACTATAAATGGACTTTTCTTGCCAATGAATGCATGTTTCTTCATGTTTCTTGATATAGACATTCAATTATAATCTATTTTAACAAAAAATGAAAAAAAATCAACTTAAAATCAATTATGAGATTATAAAACCTTTTAAAATGAGTAATAAGGCTTTAGAAGGAATCGAAGACTATAAATGGGCTTTTCTTGCCAATTAATAGCTTTTTTTACATGTTTCCTAAGGTAGGCATTCAATGATAGTCTGTTTTAATAAAAAATATAAAGATATTTAACTTAAAATCAATTGTGATATTATAAAATCGTTTAAAGTGACTAATAAGGCTTTTGAAAGAATGGGTGACTATAAATGAACTTTTCTTACTAATGAATGCTTTTTCCTTCACGTTTCTCAAGATAGACATTCAATTATAATCCGTTTTCATCGAAAATGCACAAGAAATTTAATTTAAAATCAATTTTGAGATTATAAAATCATTTAAAGTGAGTAATAAGGCTTTTAAAGGAATGACTGACTATAAATGGACTTTACTTACTAATGAATGTTTTTTCTTCATGTTTCTCAAGGTCAACATTCAATTATAATTTGTTTTGAACAAAAATTTAAAACAATTCAACTAAAAATTAATTATGAGTTTATAAAACCATTTAAAGCAAGTAATAAGGCTTTCGAAGGCTTAGGTGATTATAAATGGACTCTTCGTGCCAATGCATGGCTTTTGCTTTATGTTTTTCAAGGTAGACATTCAATTATAGCCATTTTTAACGAAAAATTTAAAACAATTCAACTTGAAATCAATTATGACACTATAAAACAATTTAAAGCGAGTAATAAGGTTTTTGAAGGAATGAGAGACTATAAATAGACTTTTTTTCCCAATGAATAGCTTTTTCTACATGTTTCTCAAGGTAGACATTCAATTATTATCTGTTTTAACCAAAAATGTAAAATAATTCAACTTGAAATCAATTATGCGATTATAAAACCATTTAAAGCGAGTAATAAAGCATTTGAAAGAATGAGAGACTATAAATGGACTTTTCTTCTTAATGAATGGCTTTTTCTACACATTTCTAGAGGTAGACAATAAATTATTATCTGTTTTAACCAAAAATGTAAAAAAATTCAACTTAAAATCAATTT
>NW_018397408.1:10911-11036 GCF_002168275.2 Theobroma umbraticum
TCTTTTTCTTCATGTTTTCCAAGACAAACATTCAATAATAATCTATTCTAACTAAAAATATTAAAATATTCAATCTAAAATCAATTATGAGATTATAAAACCATATAAAGTGAGTAATAAGGCTT
>NW_018397408.1:11136-11248 GCF_002168275.2 Theobroma umbraticum
TTTAGTCAAAACAGATTATAATTGAATATCTACCTTGAGAAACGTAAAAAAACATGCATTCATTGAAAAGAAAAGTCCATTTATATCTACCCATTCCTTCAAAAGCCTTATT
>NW_018397408.1:11258-11979 GCF_002168275.2 Theobroma umbraticum
AATAGTTTTATAATCTCATAATTGACTTCAAGTTGAATTGTTTATATTTTTGGTTAAAAAAGGTTATAATCGAATGTCTGTCTTGGGAAACGTGAAGCATAATTGATTTTAGGTTAAATTTTTTTATATTTTTGATTAGAACAGATTATAATTGAATGTTTGCCTTAGGAAATGTGAAGAAAAAGGTATTCATTGGCAAGAAAAGTGCATTTATAGTCACCTATTCTTCAAAAGCTATATTACTCACTTTAAATGGTTTTTTAATCTCAAAATTGAATTTAAGTTGAATTTTTTTACATTTTAGTTAAAACGGATAATAATTGAATGTCTACCTCGAGAAACGTATAGAAAAACCCATTCGTTAGGAAGAAAAGTCCATTTATTATCTCACATTCCTTCAAAAGCCTTATTACTTGCTTTAAATAGTTTACTAATCTCATAATTGACTTCAAGTTAAATTGTTTTACATTTTTACTTTAAAAAGGCTATAATTGAATGTTTTCCTCAGAGAATGTGAAGCAAAAGCCATTCATTAGTACGAAGAGTGGATTTATAGTCACTCAAGCCTTCGAAAGCCCCATTATTTGCTTTAAATAGTTTTATAAACTCATAATTAATTTTTAGTTGAATTGTGTTACATTTTTGGTCAAAACATATTATTATTGAATGTCTACCTTGTGAAACATAAAGAAAAAGGCATTCATTTGTAAGAAAAGTCCAT
>NW_018397408.1:11989-12108 GCF_002168275.2 Theobroma umbraticum
TCATTGCTTCAAAAGCCTTATTACCACTTTAAATGATTTTATAATCTCAAAATTGATTTTAAATTGAATTCCTTGTGCATTTTCGATTAAAACGGATTATAATTGAATGTCTATCTTGA
>NW_018397408.1:12118-12223 GCF_002168275.2 Theobroma umbraticum
GGAAAAGGCATTCATTGTGAAGAAAAGTTCATTTATAGTCACTCATTCTTTTAAAAGCCTTATTAGTCACTTTAAATGGTTTTATAATCTCACAATTGATTTTAA
>NW_018397408.1:12233-12563 GCF_002168275.2 Theobroma umbraticum
TTTATATTTTTCATTAAAACAGACTGTCATTGAATGCTTACCTAGAGAAATATGTAAATAAAGCCATTCATTTGAAAGAAAAGTCTATTTATAATCTCCCATTCTTTTAAAAGCCTTGTTACTCACTTTCGAAGGTTTTATAATCTCATAACTGATTTTGAATTGAATATTTTTACATTTTTGTTAAAAGAGATTATAATTAAATGTCTACCTAAAGAAACGTGAAGAAAAGGCATTCATTGGCAAGAAAAGTCCATTTATAATCACTCATTCTTCCAAAAGCCTTATTACTCATTTTAAATGGTTTTATAATCTTAAAATTGATTTTAA
>NW_018397408.1:12983-15830 GCF_002168275.2 Theobroma umbraticum
AAATGGTTTTATAATCTCATAATTGATTTTAGGTTGAATTTTTTTACATTTGTGGTTAGACCAGGTTATAATTGAATGTCTACCTTGAGAAGCATGAAGAAAAAGGTATCCATTGCCAAGAAAAGTTTATTTATAGTCACCTATTCCTTCAAAAGCCTGATTACTTACTTTAAATGATTTTATAATCTCAAAATTGATTTTACGTTGAATTTTTTTACATTTTTGGTTAAAACAGATAATAATTGAATGTCTACCTTAAGAAACGTGGAGAAAAAGCCATTCATTGAGAAGAAAAGTACATTTATTGTCTCTCATTCCTTCAGAAGCCTTATTACTCGCTTTAAATGGTTAATAATCTCATAATTGACTTCAAGTTGAATTGTTTTACGATTTTGATTAAAAAAGACTATAATTCAATGTCTACCTTGGGGAAGGTGAAGCAAAATCCATCCATTGATACGAAAAGTCTACTGATCGTCACTCAAGCCTTCGAAAGCCTTGTTACTTGCTTTAAATGGTTTTATAAACTTATAATTAATTTTTAGTTAAATTTTTTTATATTTTTAGTCAAAACAGATTATAATTAAATATTTACCTCGAGACACATGAAGAAACAGTCATTCATTGACAAGAAAAATCTATTTATAGCCACCCATTCCTTCAAAAGTCTTATTACTCACTTTAAATGATTTTATAATATTATAATTGATTTCAAGTTCAATTGTTTTATATTGTAGTTAAAAAAGGCTATAATTGAATGTTTTCCTTGGGAAACGTGAAGCAATAGTCATGCATTGATACAAAGAGTCCATTTATAGTCACACAAGCCTTCGAAAGCCCCATTACTTGCTTTAAATAGTTTTATAAACTCATAATTAATTTTTAGTTGAATTGTTTTACATTTTTAGTCAAAACAGATTATAATTCAATGTCTACCTTGAGAAACGTAAAGAAAAAAGCATTCATTGGTAAGAAAAGTCTATTTATAGACAATTATTGCTTCAAAAACCTTATTACCCACTTTAAATGGTTTTATAATCTCAAATTGATTTTAAAATGAATTCCTTGTATATTTGCTATTAAAACGGATTATACTTGAATGTCTACCTCGACAAACGTGAAGGAAAAGGCATTTCATTGGCAAGAAAAGTCCATTTATAGTCACTCATTCATTCAAAAGCCCTATTACTCACTTTTAATAGTTTTATAATCTCAAAATTAATTTTAATTTTAATTCTTTGTACATTTTTGGTTAAAACAGATTATAATTAAATGTCTACATCAAGAAACGTGAAGTAAAAGGCATTCATTGGCAAGAAAAGTCCATTTATAGTCACCCATTCCTTCAAAAGCCTTATTACTTGCTTTAAATAGTTTTATAATCTCATAATTGATTTTCAATTGAATTTTTTTATAATTTTGGTTAAAATAGATAATAATTGAATGTCTACCTTGAGAAACATGTAGAAAAAGCCATTCATTGGGAAGAAAAGTCTATTTATAATCTCTCATTCCTTCAAAAGCCTTATTACTCGCTTTAAATAGTTTTATAGTGTCATAATTGATTTCAAGTTGAATTGTTTTAAATATTTGGTTAGAAATGGCTATAATTGAATGTTTGCCTTAGGGAATGTGAAGCAAAAGCCATGCATTGACACAAAGAGTCTATTTATAGTCACTCAAGCCTTCAAAACCCTTATTACTTGCTTTAAATGGTTATATAAACTCATAATTAATTTTTAGTTTAATTGTTTTATATTTTTGTTAAAAACATATTATAATTCAATGTCTACTTTGAGAAACGTGAAGAAAAAGGCATTCATTAGTAAAAAAAGTTTATTTATAGTCAACCATTCCTTCAAAAGCCTTATTACTCACTTTAAATGGATTTATAATCTCAAAATTGATTTCAAATTGAATTCCTTTCACATTTCGATTAAAATGGACTATAATTAAATATCTACCTCAAGAAACATGAAGGAAAAGTCATTCATTGGCAAGAAAAGTCTATTTATAGTCACCCATTTCTTCAAAAGCCTTATTACTCACTTTAAATAATTTTTTAATCTCAAAATTGAATTTAAGTTGAATTTTTTTATATTTTCGATTAAAACAGATAATAATTGAATGTCTACCCTGAGAAACATGTAGAAAAAGCCATTCATTAGGATGAAAAGTCCATTTATAGTCTCCTATTCATTCAGAAGCCTTATTACTCGTTTTAAATTATTTTATAATCTCATAATTGATTTCAAGTTGAATTGTTTTACATTTTTAGTTAAAAATGGCTATAATTGAATGTCTACCTTAGGGAACGTGAAGCACAAGCCATGCATTGGCACGAAGTGTCCATTTATAGTCACTCAAGCCTTTAAAAGCCTTATTACTTGCTTTAAATAGTTTTATAAACTCATAATTAATTTTTCGTTGCATTGTTTTACATTTTTGGTCACAACAGATTATAATTAAATGTCTACCTTAAGAAACATGAAGAAAAAAGCATTCATTAGTAAGAAAAGTCCATTTATAATCAGCCATTCCTTTAAAAGCCTTATTACTCACTTTAAATAGTTTTATAATCTTAAAATTGATTTTAAATTCAATTCCTTGTACATTTTTTATTAAAACGAATTATAATTCAATGTCTTCCTTGAGAAATGTGAAGAAAAAGGTATTCAAAAAGAAAAGTCCATTTGGAGTCACCCATTTCTTCAAAAGCCTTATTAGTCGCTTTAAATGATTTTATAATCTCACAATTAATTTTAAGTTAAATATTTTTATATTTTTCATTAAAATAGACTGTCATTGAATGCCTACCTTGGAAAACATGTAAAAAAGTCATTCATT
>NW_018397408.1:15886-16121 GCF_002168275.2 Theobroma umbraticum
AAGCCTTATTACTCACTTTAAATGATTTTATAATCTCATAATTGATTTTAGATTGAATATTCTAATATTTTTGGTTAGAGCAGATTATAATTGAATGTCTACCTTAGGAAACATGAAGAAAAAGGCAATCATTGCCAAGAAAAGTATATTTATAGTCACCCATTCCGTTAAAAGCCTTATTACTCACTTTAAATAGTTTTTTAATCTCAAAATTAATTTTAAGTTGAATTTTTTT
>NW_018397408.1:16285-16427 GCF_002168275.2 Theobroma umbraticum
TTTATAATCTCATAATTGATTTCAAGTTGAATTATTTTACATTTTTGGTTAAAAATGGCTATAATTTAATGTCTGTCTTAGGGAAAGAGAAGCAAAAGCCATGCATTGGCACGAAGAGTCCATTTATAGTCACTTAAGCCTT
>NW_018397408.1:16438-16594 GCF_002168275.2 Theobroma umbraticum
TTACTTGCTTTAAATGGTTTTATAAACTCATAATTAATTTTTAGTTGAATTGTTGTACATTTTTGATTAAAACATATTATAATTGAATGTCTACCTTGAGAAATTGAAGGAAAAGGTATTCATTAGCAAGAAAAGTCTATTTATAGTCACCCATTC
>NW_018397408.1:16604-16841 GCF_002168275.2 Theobroma umbraticum
CTTATTACTCACTTTAAATGGCTTTATAATCTTATAATTGATTTTAGGTTGAATTGTTTTACATTTTTGGTTAGAATAGATTATAATTGAATGTTTGCCTTGGGAAACATGAAGAAAAAGGTATTCATTGGTAATAAAAGTGCATTTATAATCACTCATTCCTTCAAAAGTTTTATTACTCACTTTAAATAATTTTTTAATCTCAAATTTGATTTTAAGTTGAATTTTTTTACATTT
>NW_018397408.1:16851-16921 GCF_002168275.2 Theobroma umbraticum
CAGATTATAATTGAATGTCTATCTTGAGAAACATGTAGAAAAACCCATTCATTGGGAAGAAAAGTCTATT
>NW_018397408.1:16931-17078 GCF_002168275.2 Theobroma umbraticum
CATTCCTTCAAAAGCCTTATTACTCGCTTTAAATGGCTTAATAATCTCATAATTGACTTCAAGTTTAATTGTTTTACATTTTTAGTTAAAAAAGGCTATAATTGAATGTCTGCCTTGGGGAACGTGAAGTAAAAGCCATCCATTGGC
>NW_018397408.1:17088-17186 GCF_002168275.2 Theobroma umbraticum
CATTTATAGTCATTCAAGCCTCTAAAAGCCTTATTACTTGCTTCAAAATGGTTTTGTAAACTCATAATTAATTTTTAGTTGTATTTTTTTACATTTTT
>NW_018397408.1:17286-17384 GCF_002168275.2 Theobroma umbraticum
AAAAATGTAAAAAAATACAACTAAAAATTAATTATGAGTTTACAAAACCATTTTCAAGCAAGTAAGAAGGCTTTCAGAGGCTTGAATGACTATAAATG
>NW_018397408.1:17394-17567 GCF_002168275.2 Theobroma umbraticum
GCCAATGGATGGCTTTTACTTCATGTTCCCTAAGGCAGATATTCAATTATAGCCTTTTTTAACCAAAAATGTAAAACAATTAAACTTGAAGTCAATTATGAGCTTATTAAACCATTTAAAATGAGTAATAAGGCTTTTGAAGGAATGAGAGACAATAAATAGACTTTTCTTCC
>NW_018397408.1:17703-17936 GCF_002168275.2 Theobroma umbraticum
TAAAAAAATTCAACTTAAAATCAATTTTGAGATTAAAAAATCATTTAAAGTGAGCAATAAAGCTTTTGAAGGAATGAGTGATTATAAATACACTTTTCTTACCAATGAATACCTTTTTCTTCATGTTTTCCAAGGCAAACATTCAATTATAATCTATTCTAACCAAAAATGCAAAAAAATTCAACCTAAAATCAATTATAAGATTAAAAAACCATTTAAAGTGAGTAATAAGG
>NW_018397408.1:17946-18076 GCF_002168275.2 Theobroma umbraticum
AATGGGTGACTATAAATAGACTTTTCTTACCAATGAATGCCTTTTCCTTCAATTTCTCGAGATAGACATTCAAATATAATCTGTTTTAATAAAAAATATACAAAGAATTCAAATTAAAATCAATTTTGAG
>NW_018397408.1:18086-18323 GCF_002168275.2 Theobroma umbraticum
CATTTAAAGTGAGTAATAAGGCTTTTGAAGGAATAAGAGGTTATAAATGGACTTTTCTTCTCAATGAATAGTTTTTTCTTCATGTTTCTAGAGACAAGCATTCAATTATCGTCTATTTTAATAAAAAATATAAAAAAAATTCAACTTAAAATCAATTTTGAGACTATAAATCTATTTAAAGTGAGCAATAAGTCTTTTGAAAGAAAGGGTGACTATAAATGGACTTTTCTTGCCAAT
>NW_018397408.1:18333-18580 GCF_002168275.2 Theobroma umbraticum
TTCTTCACGTTTCTCAAGGTAGACATTCAATTATGACCTATTTTTAAAAAAATGTAAAAATATTCAACTTAAAATCAATTATTAGATTATAAAACCATGTAAAATAAGTAACAAGGCTTTCGAAGGCTTGAGTGACTATAAATGGACTTTTCTTCTCAATGAATTGCTTTTTTTACATGTTTTCTAAGACAAGCATTCAATTATAGTATATTTTAATAAAAAATTTAAAACAATTCAACTTGAAATC
>NW_018397408.1:18590-18679 GCF_002168275.2 Theobroma umbraticum
TTATAAAACCATTTAAAATGAGTAATAAGGCATTTAAGGAATGAGAGACTATAAATGGACTTTTCTTCTCAATGAATAGCTTTTTCTAC
>NW_018397408.1:18700-19086 GCF_002168275.2 Theobroma umbraticum
CAATTATTATCTGTTTTAACTAAAAATGTAAAAAAATTCAACTTAAAATCAATTTTAAGATTAAAAAACTATTTAAAGTGAGTAACAAAGCTTTTGACGAAATGGGTGACTATCAATATACTTTTCTTGCCAATGATTGCCTTTTTCTTCATGTTTCCTAAGATAGACATTCAATTATAATCTATTCTAACTAAAAATATTAAAATATTCAATTTAAAATTAATTATGCGATTATAAAACTATTTAAAGTGAGTAATAAGGCTTTTGAAGGAATGTGAGACTCTAAATGAACTTTTCTTACTAATGAATGACTTTTTTTACATGTTTTCCAAGGTAGGCATTCAATGACAGTCTGTTTTAATGAAAAATATAAAAATATTTAACTT
>NW_018397408.1:19096-19325 GCF_002168275.2 Theobroma umbraticum
ATGAGATTATAAAATCATTTAAAGCGACTAATAAGGCTTTTGAAGAAATGGGTGGCTCTAAATGGACTTTTCTTTTTGAATGCCTTTTTCTTCATGATTCTCGAGGAAGACATTGAATTATAATTCGTTTTAATAAAAAATGTACAAGAAATTCAATTTAAAATTGATTTGGAGATTATAAAACTATTTAAAGTGAGCAATAAGGCTTTTGAAGGAATGGCTGACTATA
>NW_018397408.1:19335-19603 GCF_002168275.2 Theobroma umbraticum
TCTTACTAATGAATGCATTTTTCTTCATGTTTCATAAGGTAGACATTTAATTATAATCTGTTGTGACCAAAATTGTAAAACAATGCAACTAAAAATTAATTATGAGTTTATGAAACCATTTAAAGTAAGTAATAAGGCTTTCAAAAGCTTGAGTGATTATAAATGGACTCTTCGTACCAATGCATGGCTTGTGCTTCACGTTCCCCAAGGTAAACATTTAGTTATAGCCATTTTTAACTAAAAATGTAAAACAATTCAACTTGAAATC
>NW_018397408.1:19613-19711 GCF_002168275.2 Theobroma umbraticum
TTATAAAATAATTTAAAACGAGTAATAAGGCTTTTAAAGGAATAGGAGACTGTAAATGGACTTTTCATCCTAATGAATGGCTTTTTCTACATGTTTCT
>NW_018397408.1:19721-19888 GCF_002168275.2 Theobroma umbraticum
ATTCAATTATTATCTGTTTTAATCAAAAATATAAAAAAATTCATCTTAAAATCAATTTTGAGATTAAAAAATTATTTAAAGTGAGTAATAAGGTTTTTAAAGAAATGGGTGACTATAAATAGACTTTTCTTGCGAAAGAATGACTTTTCCTTCATGTTTCTTGAGGT
>NW_018397408.1:20083-20410 GCF_002168275.2 Theobroma umbraticum
AAAACCATTTAAAGTGAGTAATAAGGCTTTTGAAGGAATGGTTGATTATAAATGAACTTTTTTTACTAATGAATACCTTTTTCTTCACGTTTCTCAAGGTAGACATTGAATTATAATTTGTTTTTAACAAAAATATAAAACAATTAAACAAAAAATTAATTATAAGTTTATATAACCATTTAAACCAAGTAATAAGGGTTTCAAAAGCTTGAGTGATTATAAATGGACTCTTTGTGTCAATGCATGGCTTTTGCTTCATGTTCCCCAAGGCAAACATTCAATTATAGCCATTTTTAACCAAATATTTAAAACAATTCAACTTGAAAT
>NW_018397408.1:20420-20603 GCF_002168275.2 Theobroma umbraticum
ACTATAAAACCATTTAAAGCGAGTGATAAGGTTTTTAAAAGAATGAGAGATTATAAATAGACTTTTCTTCTCAATGAATGGCTTTTTCCACATGTTTCTTAAGGTAGACATTTAATTATTTTCTATTTTAACCAAAATTGTAAAAAAATTCAATCTAAAATCAATTATGAGATTATAAAACTA
>NW_018397408.1:20903-21119 GCF_002168275.2 Theobroma umbraticum
AATTAAAATTAATTTTGAGATTATAAAACTATTAAAAGTGAGTAATAAGGTTTTTGAATGAATGAGTGACTATAAATGGATTTTTCTTGCCAATGAAATGCATTTTCCTTCACGTTTCTCAAGATAGACATTGAATTATAATTTGTTTTAACTAAAAATGTACAAAGAATACAATTTAAAATCAATTTTGAGATTATAAAACTATTTAAAGTGAGT
>NW_018397408.1:21129-21592 GCF_002168275.2 Theobroma umbraticum
TTCAAGGAATGGGTGACTATAAATGGACTTTCTTGCCAATGAATGCCTTTTCCTCCACATTTCTCAAAGTAGACATTCAAGTATAATCCGTTTTAATAGAAAATACACAAGAAATTCAATTTAAAATCAATTTTGAGATTAAATCAATGAATGCGTTTTTCTTCACATTTCTAGAGGTAGACATTCAATTAGTCTGTTTTAACCAAAAATGTAAAAAAGTTGAACATAAAATCAATTTTGACGTAATAAAAGCATTTAAAAAGAGTAATAAGACTTTCGAAGGAATGGGTGATTATAAATAGACTTTTCTTACTAGTGAATGCCTTTTTCTTCATGTTTCTCAAAGTAAACATTCAATTTAGTCTGTTTTAAACAAAATTGTAAAAAACTTCGACTTAAAATCAATTATGAGATTGTAAAACTATTTAAAGCAAGTTGTAAGGCTTTTGAAGGAATGTGTGAC
>NW_018397408.1:21602-21751 GCF_002168275.2 Theobroma umbraticum
CTTTTCTTACCAATGAATGCTTTTTTTTTTTAAGTTTCTCAAGGTAGACATTCAATTATAATCTATTTAAGCTAAAAAAGTAAAAAATTCAACTCAAAATCAATTATGTGATTATAAAACCATTTAAAGTGAGTTATAAGGCATTTGAA
>NW_018397408.1:21761-22058 GCF_002168275.2 Theobroma umbraticum
ACTATAAATGGACTTTTCTTACCAATGAATGCTTTTTTTCTTTACCTTTCTCAAGGTAAACATTCAATTACAATCTGTTTATGTCAAAAATGTAATAAAATTCAACTCAAAATCAATTATGTGATTATAAAACCATTTAAAGCGAGTAATGAGGCTTTTGAAGTAATGTGTGACTATAAATAGACTTTTCTTACCAATGAATGCTTTTTTGCTTCATGTTTCTCGAGATAAACATTCAATTATAATCTGTTTAAGCTAAATATGTAAAAAAATTTAACCTAAAATCAATTATGAGAT
>NW_018397408.1:22068-22787 GCF_002168275.2 Theobroma umbraticum
TTTAAAGTGAGTAATAAGGCCTTTGAAGGAATGGTTAACTATAAATAGGCTTTTTTTGCCAATGAATCTATTTTTCTTCATGCTTCTTAAGTAAGGCATTCAATTATAGTATGTTTTAATAAAAAGTGTAAAAACATTCGACTTAAAATCAATTATTAAATTATAAAACAATTTAAAGAGAGTAATAAGGCCTTTGAAGGGATGAGAGACTATAAATGGACCTTTCTTCTCAATTAAAGGCTTTTACTACATGTTTCTCAAGACAAGCATTCAGTTATAGTCTATTTTAATGAAAAATGTTAAAATATTCAACTTAAATTCAATTAGACGATTATAAAATTATTTAAAGCGAGTAATAAGGCTTTTGAAGGAATGGTGACTATATATAGACTTTTCTTATCAATGAATACATTTTCCTTCATATTTTTTCAGGTAGATTATCAATTCTAGTCTATTTTAACGAAAAATATAAAAAAGAATTGACATAAAATCAGTTTTGAGATAATAAAATCATTTAAAATGAGTAATAAGGCTTTTGAAGGACTATAAATAGACTTGTTTTGCCAATGAATACATTTTTCTTCACGTTTCTCAAGGAAGACATTCAATTATAGTCTGTTTAAACAAAAGGTACAAAAATATTCAACTTAAAATCAATTATGAGATTATAAAACTATTTACAGAGAGTAATAAAACTTTTGAAGGAATGAGAGACTATA
>NW_018397408.1:22797-22867 GCF_002168275.2 Theobroma umbraticum
TTTTCTCAATGAATGGCTTTTTTACACGCTTCTCAAGGCAAGCATTAAATTATAGTCTGTTTTAATGAAG
>NW_018397408.1:22877-22957 GCF_002168275.2 Theobroma umbraticum
AATTCAACTTAAAATCAATTATGTGCTTATAAAACCATTTAAAGTGAGTAATAAGGCTTTTGAAAGAATGGGTAACTATA
>NW_018397409.1:0-109 GCF_002168275.2 Theobroma umbraticum
AATAAGGCTTTCAAAGGCATAGGTGACTATAAATGAACTTTTCTTACCCATGGATATCTTTTTCTTCACGTTTCATGAAGTCGACATTCAATTATAATCTGTTTTGATA
>NW_018397409.1:119-348 GCF_002168275.2 Theobroma umbraticum
AAAAATTCAACTTAAAATCAATTATGAGCTTATAAAATCATTTTAACAGAGTAATAAGTCTTTTGAAGGCATGGGTGACAATAAATAGAGTTTTCTTGCCAATGGATATCTTTTACTTCACGTTTCTCGAGGTAGATATTCAATTATAATCTATTTTTAAAAAAATAAAAAAATTCAATTTAAAACCAATTATGAGATTACAAAAGCATTTAAAGCGAGTAATAAGGTT
>NW_018397409.1:358-1346 GCF_002168275.2 Theobroma umbraticum
TGGGTGACTATAAATGAACTTTTTTTACCGATAAATATCTTTTTCTTCACGTTTTACTAGGAACGCATCTAATTTTAATTTGTTTTAATAAAAAATTATAAAAAAATTCTACTTTAAGTCAATTATGAGATTATAAAAATATTTAAAGCGAGAAATAAAGTTTTTGAAGGCGTGGGTAACTATAAATTGACTATTCTTGCTAATGAATATATTTTTCTTCATATTTCCCGAGGTAGACATTCAATTATAATCTGTTTGAATAATTAACATAAAAATATTCAACTTAAAATCAATTATGAGATTGTAAAACCATTTAAAGCGACTAATAAGGCTTTCGAAGGCATGGGTGACTATAAATGAACTTTTCTTGCCCACGGATATCTTTTTCTTCACGTTTCTTAATGTAGACATTCAATTATAATCTTTTTTAATAAAAAATGTAAAAGCATTCACCTTAAAACCAATTATAAGATTACAAAATTATTTAAAGCGAATAATAAGGCTTTCGAAGGCATGGGTGACTTTAAATGGACTTTTCTTGCTAATGAATATCTTTTTCTTCATGTTTTCTGAAGTAGACTTTCAATTATAATCTGTTTTACTAAAAAATATAAAAAAATTCAATTTGAAATTAATTATGAGTTTATAAAATCATTTTAAGTGAGTAATAAGGCTTTCGAAGGTATGGGTAACTATAAACGGACTTTTCTTCCAAAAGGATATATTTTACTTTGCGTTTCTCAAACAAGATATTCAATTATATTCTGTTTGAATAAAAAATGTAAACAAATACAACTTAAAGCCAATTATGATATTACAAAACTATTAAAACCGAGTAATAAGGCTATCGAAGGCATGAGTGACTATAAGTGAACTTTTCTTGTCAATGAATATCTTTTACTTCACGTTTCTCAATGCAAACATTCAATTATATTCTATTTTAATAAAAAATATAAAAAAATTTAACTTAAACCCAATTATGAGATTA
>NW_018397409.1:1356-1640 GCF_002168275.2 Theobroma umbraticum
TAAAGCGAGTAATAAGGTTTTCGAAGGCATGTGTGACTATAAATAGACTTTTCTTGCCGATGGATGTCTTTTTCTTCACGTTTTTCAAGATAGGCATTCAATTATAGCCTATTTTAATAAAGAATGTAAAAAAATTCAACTTAAAATCCATTATGAGATTACAAAATCATTTAAACCGAGTAATAAGGCTTTCGAAGGCATTGGTGTCTATAAATGGACTTTTCTTGCCTATGGATAACTTTTTCTTTACGTTTCTTAACGTACACATTCAATTATAATCTGTT
>NW_018397409.1:1650-2059 GCF_002168275.2 Theobroma umbraticum
ATGTAAAAAAATTCAACTTAAAAACAATTATGAGCTTATAGAATCATTTAAATTGATTAATAAGGTTTTCGAAGGCATGAGTGACTATAAATAGACTTTTCTTGTCAATGGACGTCTTTTTCTTTATGTTTTTCACGGTAGACATTGAAATATAATTTATTTTAATAAAAAATATAAAAAACTTTAACTTGAAATTAATTATGAGGTTATGAAACGATTTAAAGAGAGTAATAAAGCTTTCGAAGGCAAAGGTGACTATGAATGGACTTTTCTTCCAAATGAATATCTTTTACTTCACGTTTTTCAGAGCAGATATTCAATTATATTCTATTTTCATAAAAAATATAAAAAAATTCAACTTAAATCCAATTATGAGATTAGAAAACCATTTAAAGCGAGTAATAAGGCT
>NW_018397409.1:2069-2201 GCF_002168275.2 Theobroma umbraticum
TGGGTGACTATAAATGGACTTTTCTTGCTGATAGATGTCTTTTCCTTCATGTTTCTCAAGGTAGACATTCAGGTATAACTTGTTTTAATAAAAAATATAAAAAAATTCAACTTAAAATCAATTATGAGCTTA
>NW_018397409.1:2211-2370 GCF_002168275.2 Theobroma umbraticum
TAAACCGAGTAATAAGGCTTTCGAAGCCATGGGTGACTATAAATGAACTTTTCCTACTAATGGATATCTTTTTCTTAACGTTTCTCGAGGTAGACATTCAATTCTAATATGTTATAATAAAAAATATAAAATAATTCAACCTAAAATCAATTGTGAGAT
>NW_018397409.1:2500-2655 GCF_002168275.2 Theobroma umbraticum
GATTTTATAAGCTCATAATTGATTTTAAGTTGAATTTTTTTACATTCTTTATTATAACATATTAGAATTGAATGTCTACCATGAGAAACATTAAGAAAAAGATATCAATTAGTAGAAAAAGTTCATTTATAGTCACCCATGGCTTCGAAAGCCTT
>NW_018397409.1:2665-2813 GCF_002168275.2 Theobroma umbraticum
TTAAATGATTTTATAAGCTCATAATTGATTTTAAGTTGAACTTTTTTACATTCTTTATAAAAACAGGTTATACCTGAATGTCTACTTTGAGAAACATGAAGGAAAAGACATCCATCGGCAAGAGAAGTCCATTTATAGTCACCCATAG
>NW_018397409.1:2823-3709 GCF_002168275.2 Theobroma umbraticum
CTTATTACTCGCTTTAAATGGTTTTGTAATCTCATAATTAGATTTAAGTTGAATTTTTTTACATTTTTTATTAAAACAGAATATAATTGAATATCTTGTATGAGAAACACAAAGTAAAAGATATCCATTTGGAAGAAAAGCCCGTTTATAGTTACCCATGCCTTCGAAAGCCTTATTACTCTCTTTAAATGGTTTTATAACCTCATAATTAATTTCAAGTTAAAGTTTTTTATATTTTTTATTAAAAAAAATTATATTTGAATGTCTACCTCAAAAAACATGAAGAAAAAGATAACCATTAGCAAGAAAACTCCATTTATAGTCACTCATACCTTCGAAAGCTTTATTAATCAGTTGAAATGATTCTATAAGCTCATAATTATTTTTGAGCTGAATTGTTTTAATATTTTTTATTAAAACATATTATAATTCAATGTGTACGTCGAGAAACGTAAAGAAAAAGGTATCCATAGGCAAGAAAAGTCCATTTATAGTCACCCATGCCTTTGAGAGCGTTATTACTCGCTTTAAATGATTTTGTAATCTCATAATTGGGTTTCAGTTGAATTTTTTTACATTTTTTGTTAAAATAGAATATAATTGAATGCCTGCCTCGAGAAACATGAAGAAAAAGATATCTATTAGGAAGAAAAGTTCACTTATAGTCACTCATGCCTTCGGAAGCCTTATTACTTGGTTTAAACGATATTATAACCTCATAATTGATTTTAAGTTGAGTTTTTTTACATTTTTTATTTAAACAGATTAAAATTAAAGACCTTCCTTAGGAAACATGAAGAAAAAGATATTCATTGGCAAGAAAAGACCATTTATAGTCAGTCATGCGTTCGAAAGCCTTATTACTCGCTTTAAATGGTTTTGTAAT
>NW_018397409.1:3719-3844 GCF_002168275.2 Theobroma umbraticum
GTTTTAAGTTAAATTTTTTTATATTTTTTATTAAAATAGGCTATAATTGAATATGAACCTTGAAAAACGTGAAGAAAAAAACATCCATCTGTAAGAAAATTCCATTTATAGTCACCCATGCCTTC
>NW_018397409.1:3854-4061 GCF_002168275.2 Theobroma umbraticum
TTACTCGCTTTAAATAGTTTTGTAATCTCATAATTTGGTTTAAGTTCAATTTTTTTTTCATTTTTTATTAAAACAGAATATAATTGAATGTTTGCCTTAAGAAACATGAAGTAAAAGATATCCATTGGCAAGAAAAGTCTATTTATAGTCACCCATGGCTTCGAAAGCCTTACTACTCGGTTTTAATGATTTTATAAGCTCATAATT
>NW_018397409.1:4071-4228 GCF_002168275.2 Theobroma umbraticum
TGAATTTTTTTACATTCTTTATTAGAACAAGTTATAATTGAATATCTACCTAGAGAAACGTGAAGAAAAAGACATCCATCGACAAGAAAAGTCCATTTATAGTCCCCCATGCCTTCGAAAACCTTATTACTCACTTTAAATAGTTTTGTAATCTCAT
>NW_018397409.1:4238-4677 GCF_002168275.2 Theobroma umbraticum
AAGTTGAATTTTTTTACATTTTTTATTGAAACAAAATATAATTGAATGTCTGCCTCGAGAAACATAAATAAAAAGATATCTATTGGAATGAAAAGTCCATTTATAGTCACCCATGCCTTCGGAAGCCTTATTTCTTGCTTTAAATGATTTTATAACCTCATAATTGATTTTAAATTGACTTTTTTTATATTTTTTAAAAATAGATTAAAATTAAAAGCCTTCCGTGGGAAACATGAAAAAAAAATATTCATTGGTAATAAAAGTACATTTATAGTCAGCTATGTCTTCGAAAGCCTTATTATTCGCTTTAAATAGGTTTGTAATCTCATAATTGGTTTTAAGTTGAATGTTTTTAAAGTTTTTATTAAAACAGGCTATAATTAAATGTGTGCCTTGAAAAACATGAAGAAAAAGATATCCATCGGCAAGAAAAGTCTAT
>NW_018397409.1:4687-5332 GCF_002168275.2 Theobroma umbraticum
CCATGCCTTCGAAAACTTTATTACTCGCTTTAAATGGTTTTGTAATCTCATAATTTGATTTAAGTTGAATTTTCTTATATTTTTTATTCAAATAGAATATAATTAAATGTTTGCATTGAGAAACGCGAAGTAAAAGATATTCATTGATAAAAAAAAGTCCATTTATAGTCACTCATGCCTTCGATAGCCTTATTACTCGCTTTAAATTATTTTTTAATCTCATAATTGGGTTTAAGTTGAATTTGTTTTCATTTTTTATTAAAACAGAATATAATTGAATGTCTTCCTTGAGAAACATAAAGTAAAACATATCCATTGGCAAGAAAAGTCTATTTATAGCCACCGAGTCCTTCAAATGCCTTACTACTCGATTTAAATGATTTTATAATCTCACAATTGATTTTAGGTTGAATTTTTTTTACAATTTTTATTAAAACATATTAGAATTAAATGTCTATTGCAAAAAACATGAAGATAAAGATATTCATTGACAAGAAAAGTCCATTTAAAGTCACCCATGCCTTCGAAAGCCTTATTATTTGCTTTAAATGATTTTGTAATCTTATAATTGGTTTTAAGTTGAATGTTTTTATATTTTCTATTAAAACAGATTATAATTGAATGTTTACCTTAAGAAACGTGAAG
>NW_018397409.1:5632-5990 GCF_002168275.2 Theobroma umbraticum
TATTTTTATAATCTCATAATTGACTTTAAGTAGAATTCTTTTACATTTTTTATTGAAATAAATTAAAATTAAATGCTCTCCTAGGGAAATGTGAAGAAAAAGATATTCATCTGTAAGAAAAGTTTATTTATAGTCACCTATGCCTTCAAAAACTTTATTACTAGCTTTAAATGCTTTTGTAATCTCATAATTAGTTTTAAATTGAATTTTTTTATTTTTTTTAAAAAAAAGATTATAATTGAATATCTAGCTCGAGAAACGTGAATTAAAAGATATCCACTGGCAAGAAAACTCTATTTATAGTGACCCATGACTTCAAAAGACTTATTACTCCGATTAAATGATTTTATAAGCTCAT
>NW_018397409.1:6000-6120 GCF_002168275.2 Theobroma umbraticum
AAGTTGATTTTTTTTACATTTTTTTATCAAAATGGATTATAATTGAATGTCTACCTCATGAAACGTGAAGCAAAAGATATCCATGGGCAAGAAAAGTTCGTTTATAGTCACCTATGCCTT
>NW_018397409.1:6130-6528 GCF_002168275.2 Theobroma umbraticum
ATTACTCACTTTAAATGGTTTTACAATCACATAATTGATTTTAAGTTAAATTTTTTTATATTTGCTATTCAAATAGATTATAATTAAATATCTACTTTGGGAAACACGAAGAAAAATATATTCATTAGCAAGAATAGTCCATTTATAGTCACCCACACCTTCAAAAACCATATTACTCGCTTTAAATATTTTTATCATCTCATAATCGACTTTAGGTAAAATTTTTTTACATTTTTTATTAAAACAGATTAAAATTGAATGTCTACCTCTAGAAACATGAAGAAAAAGATATTCATTGAAAAGAAAAGTCTACTAATAGTCACCCATGCCTTCAAAACCCTAATTACTCATTTTAAATAATTTTATAATCTCATAAATGATTTTAAGTTGAATTTTTT
>NW_018397409.1:6727-6941 GCF_002168275.2 Theobroma umbraticum
TTAAAACAGATTATAATTGAATGTCTACCTCAAGAAACATAAAGAAAAAGATATCTATTGGAAAGAAAAGTCCATTTATAGTTACCCATGCCTTCGAAAGCCTTATTATTTGGTTTAAATGATTTTATAACCTTATAATTAATTTATGTCGAGTTTTTTTATATTTTTCTTAAAACAGATTATAATTGAATGTTTACCTCAAGAAACGTGAAGA
>NW_018397409.1:7017-7191 GCF_002168275.2 Theobroma umbraticum
CCTTTGAAAGCCTTATTACTCACTTTAAATAATTTTATAATCTCATAATTGATTCTAAGTTGAATTATTTTACATTTTTAATTAAAACATATTATAATTAAATGCTTACCTTGAGAAATGTAAAGAAAAAGATATTCATTGGCAAGAAAAGCCAATTTATAGTCACCCTTACCT
>NW_018397409.1:7533-7676 GCF_002168275.2 Theobroma umbraticum
ACAGATTATAATTGAATGTCTACCTCAGGAAATATGAAGAAAAAGATATTCATTGGCAAGAATAGTCCATTCATAGACACCCA
The DNA here is from genome assembly GCF_002168275.2 of Theobroma umbraticum. Lineage (NCBI taxonomy): Eukaryota > Viridiplantae > Streptophyta > Magnoliopsida > Malvales > Malvaceae > Theobroma > Theobroma umbraticum. The sequence continues at coordinate 7,617 of NW_018397409.1, forward strand.
TACTTTCAAAAGCCTTATTACTTGCTTTAAATATGTTTATAATCTCATAATTGACTTTAA
>NW_018397409.1:7686-7778 GCF_002168275.2 Theobroma umbraticum
TTTATATTTTTTATTAAAACAGATTAAAATTAAAAGCCTTTCTCAAGAAACGTGAAGAAAAAGATATTCATTGGCAAAAAAAGTCCATTTAT
>NW_018397409.1:7788-8145 GCF_002168275.2 Theobroma umbraticum
GCCTTCGAAAGCCTTATTACTCGCTTTAAATGGTTTTGTAATCTCATAATTAGCTTTAAGTTAAATTTTTTTATAGTTTTTATTAAACTGGGCTATAATTGAATTTTTATTTTGAAAAACGTGAAGAAAAAGACGTCCATCAACAAGAAAAGTCCATTTCTAGTTACCCATGCCTTCGAAAACTTTATTATTCGCTTTAAATGGTTTTATAATCTCATAGTTGAGTTTAAGTTGAATTTTTCTTTATTTTTTATTAAAACAGAATATGATTGAATCTTTGCCTTGAGAAATGTGAAGTAAAAGATATCCATTGGCAAGAAAAGTCCTTTTATAGTCACCTATGCCTTCGAAAGCCTT
>NW_018397409.1:8155-8518 GCF_002168275.2 Theobroma umbraticum
TTAAATAGTTTTATAACCTAATAATTGATTTCAAGTTGAATGTTTTTATATTTTTTATTAAAAAAAATTATAATTGAATGTTTGCCTCAAAAAACATGAAGAAAAATATACCCATTGGCAAGAAAATTCTATTTATAGTCACTCATGCCTTCGGAAGCCTTATTTATCAGTTTAAATGATTTTATAAGCTTTTAATTGATTTTAAGTTAAATTTTTTTATATTTTTTATTAAGACGGATTATAATTGAATGTGTATCTTGAGAAACGTGAAGAAAAAGGTATCCATTATTAAGAAAAGTTCATTTATAGTCACCCATACCTTCGTAAGCCTTATTACTCACTTTAAATGGTTTTGTAATCTCA
>NW_018397409.1:8528-8760 GCF_002168275.2 Theobroma umbraticum
TAAGTTGAATTTTTTTATATTTTTTTATTAAAACAGAATATAATTAAATGTCTACCTCGAGAAACATGAAGAAAAAGATATCTATTGATAAGAAAAGTGCATATATAGTCACCTACAGCTTCGAAAGCCTTATTACTCGCTTTAAACGATTTTATAACTTCATAATTAATTTTAATTTGAGTTTTTTTGCATTTTTAGTAAAATAGAATATAATTGAATGTCTACCTCAAGA
>NW_018397409.1:8770-9154 GCF_002168275.2 Theobroma umbraticum
AAAAGATATTCATTGGCAAGAAAAATTCATTTATAGTCAACCATACCTTCAAAAGCCTTATTACTCACTTTAAATGATTATATAATCTCACAATTGATTTTAGGTTAAATTATTTTATATTTTTATTATAACATATTAGAATTGAATGTCCGCCTCAAGAAACGTTAAGAAAAAGATATCCATTGGTAGGAAAAGTTCATTTATAGTCATCCATGGCTTCGAAAGCCTTATTACTCAGTTTAAATAATTTTATAAGCTTATAATTGATTTTAAGTTGAATTTTTTTACATTTTTTATAAAACAGGTTATACCTGAACGTCTACCTTAAGAAACGTAAAGTAAAAGGTATCCATAGGCAAGAAAAGTCCATTTATAGTCACCCAT
>NW_018397409.1:9164-10182 GCF_002168275.2 Theobroma umbraticum
GCCTTATTATTCGCTTTAAATGATTTTATAATCTCATAATTGGGTTTAAGTTGATTTTTTTAACAATTTTTATTAAAACAGAATATAATTGAATGTCTTTCTTGAGAAACATGAAGAAAAAGATATCTATTGGAAAGAAAAGTCCACTTATAGTCACCAATGCCTTCGAAAGCCTTATTACTTGGTTTAAATGATTTTATAACGTCATAATTGATTTTAAGTCGAGTTTTTTTTTTACATTTTTATTTAAATAGATTAAAATTAAAAGCCTTCCTTGGGAAACATGAAGAAAAAGATACTCATTGGGAAGAAAAGTCCATTTATAGTCAGCCATGCGTTGGAAAGCCTTATTACTCGCTTTAAATGGTTTTGTAATCCCATAATTAGTTTTAAGCTAATTTGTTTTATATTTTTTATTAAAATAGACTATAATTGAATGTCTACCTTGAAAAACGTAAAAAAAAAGACATTCATCCATAAGAAAAGTCTATTTATAGTCACCAATGCCTTCGAAAACGTTATTACTCGCTTTAAATACTTTTGTAATCTCATAATTGGGTTTAAGTTGAATTTTTTTTCATTTTTTATTAAAACAGAATATAATTGAATGTCTGCCTTGAGAAACATGAAGTAAGAGATATCCATTGGCAAGAAAAGTCCATTTATAGTCACCTAGGCCTTCAAAAGCCTTATTACTTGCATTAAATGATTTTATAATCTCACAATTAATTTTAGATTGAATTTTTTTACAATTTTTATTAAAACATATTAGAATTAAATGCCTATCTCAAAAAACATGAAGAAAAAGATATCCATTGACCAAAAAAGTCCATTTATAGTCACCCATGACTTCGAAAGCCTTATTACACGATTTTAATGATTTTATAAGCTCATAATTAATTTTAAGTTGAATTTTTTTACATTCTTTATTAAAACAGGTTATAATTGAATGTCTACCTAGAGAAATGTGAAGAAAACAACATCCATCGACAAGAAAAGTCCATTTATAGTCACCCAC
>NW_018397409.1:10192-10655 GCF_002168275.2 Theobroma umbraticum
ACCTTATTACTCGCTTTAAATGGTTTTTTAATCTCATAATTGGGTTTAAGTTGAATATTTTTATATTTTTTATTAAAACAAAAAATAATTGAATGTCTATCTTAAGAAATGTGAAGAAAAAGATATCCATTGGAAAGAAAAGTCCATTTATAGTCAGCCATGGCTTCAAAAGCCTTATTACTCGCTTTAAATGATGTTGTAATCGCACAATTGATTTTAGGTTGAATTTCTTTAAATTTTTTATTAAAACATATTAGAATTGAATGTCTACGTTGAGAAACGTGAAGAAAAATATATATCCATGAGAAAAAAAAGTCCATTTATGAGACCCATACCTTCAAAAGCCTTATTACTGCTATAACTAGTTTTATAACTTCATAATTGATTTCAAGTTAAATTTTTTTACATGTTTTATTAAAAAAAATTATATTTGAATGTCTACCTCAAAAAATGTGAAGAAAAA
>NW_018397409.1:10665-10742 GCF_002168275.2 Theobroma umbraticum
GGCAAGAAAAGTCCATTTATAGTTACTCATACCTTCGAAAACCTTATTAATTAGTTTAAATGATTTTATAAGCTCAT
>NW_018397409.1:10752-10852 GCF_002168275.2 Theobroma umbraticum
AAGTTAAATTTTTTTACATTTTTTCTTAAAATAGATTATAATTGAATGCGTACAAAGAGAAACATGAAGAAAAATTTATCCATTGGCAAGAAAAGTCTAT
>NW_018397409.1:10862-11530 GCF_002168275.2 Theobroma umbraticum
CCATGCCTTTAAAAGCCTTATTACCCGGTTTAAATGATTTTATAAGCTCATAATTAATTTTGAGTTGAATATTTTTACATTCTTTATTAAAACAGGTTATAATTAAATGTGTACCTTAAGAAACGTAAAGAAAAAGACATCTGTCGGTAAGAAAAGTCCATTTATAGTCACTCATGCCTTCAAAAGCCTTCTTACTTACTTTCAATGATTTTATAACCTCATAATTAATTTCAAGTTGAGTTTTTTAAAATTTTTATTAAAAAAATTATAATTGAATTTCTACCTCAAAAAACATGAAGAAAAAGATATTCATTGGCAAGAAAAGTTCATTTATCACTCATGCCTTCGAAAGCCTTATTAATCAGTTTAAATGATTCTATAAGCTCATAATTGATTTTCAGTTAAATTTTTATATATTTTTTATTAAAATAGATTATAATTGAATGTGTAACTCAAGAAACGTGATAAAAAAGGTATCCATTGACAAGAAAAGTCTATTTATAGTCACGCATGCCTTCGAAAGCCTTATTGTTCCTTTTAAATAGTTTTGTAATCTCATAATGGGGTTAAGTTGAATTTTTTATATTTTTTATTAAAACAAAATATAATTGAATGTGTACCTCAAGAAACATGAAGAAAAAGATATCTATTGGAAAGAAAAGTCCATT
>NW_018397409.1:11540-11692 GCF_002168275.2 Theobroma umbraticum
CATGCCTTCGAAAGCCTTATTACTCGCTTTAACTGGTTTCATAACCTCATAATTGATTTCAAGTTAAATTTTTTTATATGTTTTATTAAAACAAATTATAATTAAATGTCTACCTCAAAAAATATGAAGAAAAAGATATCCATTGGTAAGAA
>NW_018397409.1:11702-11895 GCF_002168275.2 Theobroma umbraticum
ATAGTCACTGATGCCTTCAAAAGCCTTATTATTCAGTTTAAATGATTCTATAAGCTCATAATTGATTTTAAGTTGAATTTTTTTACATCTTTTATTAAAACATATTAGAATTGAATGTTTACCATGAGAAATGTAAAGAAAAAGATACTAATTAGAAAAAAAGTCCATTTATAGTCACTCATGCCTTCGAAAG
>NW_018397409.1:12028-12519 GCF_002168275.2 Theobroma umbraticum
TGCCTTCGAAAGCCTTATTAATCAGTTTAAATGATTCTATAAGCTCACAATTGTTTTTAAGTTGAATTTTTTTACATTTTTTATTAAAACATATTATAATTGAATGTGTACATTAAGAAACGTAAAGAAAAAGCTATCCATAAGCAAGAAAAGTCTATTTATAGTCACCTATACCTTCGAAAGCCTTATTATTCGCTTTAAATGATTTTGTAATCTCATAATTGGGTTTAAGTTGAATTTTTTTATAGTTTTTATTAAAACAAAATATAATTGAATATCTGCCTTCAGAAATGTGAAGTAGAAGATATCCATTGGCAAGAAAAGTCCATTTATAGTCACCCACGCTTTCGAAAGCCTTATTACTCACTTTAAATGGTTTATAACCTCATAATTAATTTCAAGTTGAATTTTTTTACGTTTTTTATTAAAACAAATTATAATTGAATGTATACTTGGAAAAACATGAAGAAAAAGATATCCATTGGCAAGAA
>NW_018397409.1:12529-12726 GCF_002168275.2 Theobroma umbraticum
ATAGTCACTCATGCCTTCGAAAGCCTTATTAATCAATTTATATGATTTTATAAGCTCATAATTGATTTTAAGTCGAATGTTTTTATATTTTTTATTAAAACAGATTATAATTGAATGTGTACCTCTTGAAACGTGAAGAAAAAAGTATCCATTGATAAGAAAAGTCCATTTATAGTCACCCATGCCTTCAAAAACCT
>NW_018397409.1:12736-12854 GCF_002168275.2 Theobroma umbraticum
TTTAAATAGTTTTGTAATCTCATAATTAGGTTTAAGTTGAATTGTTTTATATTTTTTATTAAAACAGAATATAATTGAATGTTTTCCTCGAGAAACATGAAGAAAAAGATATCTATTG
>NW_018397409.1:12864-13368 GCF_002168275.2 Theobroma umbraticum
TCCATTTATAGTCACCCATACCTTCGAAAACCTTATTACTTGGTTTAAATAATTTCATAACCTCATAATTGATTTTGAGCCAATTTTTTTTCATTTTTTATTAAAAAAGATTAAAATTAAAAGCTTTCCTTAGGAAACGTGAAGAAAAAGATATTCATTGATAAGAAAAGTCCATTTATAGTCAACCATGCTTTCGAAAGTCTTATTACTCGCTTTAAATAATTTTGTAATCTCATAATTGATTTTAAGTCAAATTTTTTTATGTTTTTTATTAAAACAGGCTATAATTGAATGTTTACCTTGAAAAATGTGAAGAAAAAGACAACCCTCGGTAAGAAAAGTTCATTTATAGTCACCCATGCCTACGAAAACCTTATTACTCGCTTTAAATGGTTTTGTAATCTCATAATTGTGTTTAAGTTGAGTTTTTTTTTCATTTTTTATTAAATTAGAATATAATTCAGTGTCTACCTTGAGAAACATGAAGTAAAAGATATCCATTGG
>NW_018397409.1:13378-13832 GCF_002168275.2 Theobroma umbraticum
CCATTTATAGTCACCCATGCCTTCGAAAGCATAATTACTCACTTTAAAAGATTTTATAACCTCATAATTGATTTCAAGTAGAAATGTTTTACATTTTTTATAAAAACAAATTATAATTAAATGTTTACCTCAAAAAACGTGAAGAAAAAGATATCCATTGACAATAAAAGTCCATTTATAGTCACTCATACATTTGAAAGCCTTATTACTTGCTTTATATGGTTTCGTAATCTCATAATTAGGTTTAAGTTGAATTTTTTTTAATTTTTTATTAAAACAATATATAATTGAATGTCTGCCTTCAGAAACATGAATAAAAAGATATCAATTGGCAAGAAAACTCTATTTATAGTCACTCATAGCTTCGAAAGCCTAATTACTCGCTTTAAACGATTTTATAGCCTCATAATTATATTTAAGTTGAGTTTTTTTACATTTTCGATTAAAACAGATT
>NW_018397409.1:13936-14562 GCF_002168275.2 Theobroma umbraticum
TTTTATAATCTCACAATTGATGTTAGGTTGAATTTTTTTACATTTTTTGTTAAAACATATTAGAATTGAATGTCTACCTCAAGAAACAAGAAAAAACAGATATCAATTGACAAGAAAATTCCATTTATAGGCACTCATGCCTCTGAAAGCCTTACTACTCGCTTTAAATGGTTTTATAATCTCACAATTGATTTGTGGTTTTTTATATTTTTTATTAAAGCATATTAGAATTGAATGTCTACCTCGAGAAATGTGAAGAAAAATATATCCATTGGAAAGAAAAGTCTATTTATAGTCACCCATGCCTGATAAAGCCTTATTACTCGCTTTAACTGGTTTTATAACCTCATAATTGATTTCAAGTTGAATTTTTTTACATGTTTTATTAACACAAAATATATTTGAATGTCTGCCTCAAAAAATGTGAAGAAAAAGATATCCATTCGTAAGAAAAGTCCATTTATAGTCACTCATGCTTTCGAAAGCCTTATTAATCAGTTTAAATGATTTTATAACCTCATAATTGATTTTAAGTTGAATTGCTTTTTATTTTTTATTAAAACAGAATATAATTGATTGTCTGCCTTAAGAAATGTAAAGTAAAAGATATCCATTGGTAAGAAAAG
>NW_018397409.1:14572-14990 GCF_002168275.2 Theobroma umbraticum
GTCACCCATACCTTTGAAAGCCTTATCACTCGGTTTAAATGATTTTATAAGCTCATAATTGATTTTAAGTTCAATTTTTTTACATTGTTTATTAAAACATGTTATAATTAAATGTCTACTTTGAGAAACGTGAAAAAAAAGACATCCATCGGCAAGAAAAGTCTATTTATAGTTACCCTTGCATTCGAAAGCCTTATTACTCACTTTAAATGGTTTTATAACCTCATAATTAATTTCAAGTTGAATTTTTTTATATTTTTTATTAAAAAAATTATAATTGAATGTGTACCTCTAGAAACATGAATAAAAGGATATCCATTAGTAAGAAAAATCCATTTATAGTCACTTATACCTTTGAAAGCCTTATTAATCAGTTTAAATGATTCTATAAGTTTATAATTGATTTTAAGTTAAATTT
>NW_018397409.1:15000-15138 GCF_002168275.2 Theobroma umbraticum
TTATTAAAACAGATTATAATTGAATGTGTACCATGAGAAACGCGAAGAAAGATGTATCCATTGACAAGAAAAGTCCATTTATATTCACCCATGCTTTTGGAAGCTTTATTACTCGCTTTAAATGGTTTTGTAATCTCA
>NW_018397409.1:15148-15474 GCF_002168275.2 Theobroma umbraticum
TAAGTTGAATTTTTTTATATTTTATATTAAAACAGAATATAATTGAATGTCTTCCTCAAGAAACATGAAGAAAAACATATCTATTGGAAAAAGAAGTCCATTTATAGTCACCCATACCTTCGGAAGCCTTATTACGTGGTTTAAAAGATTTTATAGCCTCATAATTGATTATAAGTCTAATTTTTTTATATTATTTATTAAAAAAGATTAAAATCGAAAGCTTTTCTTGGGAAACGTGAAAAAAAAGATATTCATTGGCAAGAAAAGTACATTTATAGTCAACCATGCCTTTGAAAGCCTTATTACTCACTTTAAATAGTTTTGTA
>NW_018397409.1:15484-15968 GCF_002168275.2 Theobroma umbraticum
TAGTTTTAAGTTGAATTTTTTTATATTTTTTATTAAAAAAAAGGCTATAATTGAATGTCTACCTTGAAAAACGTGAAGAAAAAAATATCCATCGGCAAGAAAAGTCCATTTATAGTCACCCATGCCTTCGAAAGCATAATTACTTACTTTAAATAGTTTTATAACCTCATAATTGATTTCAAGTTAATTTTTTTTATATATTTTTTTAAAAAAATTATAGTTGAATGTTTACCTGAAAAAACATGAAGAAAAAGAAGTCCATTGGCAAGAAAAGTCCATTTATAGTCACCCGTAGCTTCGAAAGCCCTATTACTCGCTTTAAACGATTTTATAACCTCATAATTAGTTTTATGATGAGTTTTTTATATATTTTTTTTCAAACAGATTATAATTGAATGTCTACCTTGATAAACGTGAAGAAAAAGATATTCATTGGCAAGAAAAGTCTATTTACAGTCACTCATGCCTTCAAAAGCCTTATTAC
>NW_018397409.1:15978-16085 GCF_002168275.2 Theobroma umbraticum
TAGTTTTGTAATCTCATAATTAGGTTTAAGTTAAATTTTTTTATATTTTTTATTAAAATAGAGTATTATTAAATGTCTGTCCCAAGAAACATAAAGAAAAAGATATC
>NW_018397409.1:16095-16255 GCF_002168275.2 Theobroma umbraticum
AAAAGTCTATTTATAGTCACCCATAGCTTCGAAAGCTTTATTACTCGCTTTGAATGATTTTAGAACCGCATAATTAGTTTTTCGTTGAGTTTTTTTAATATTTTTTATTAAAACAGATTATAATTAAATGTCTTCCTTAAGAAACGTGAAGAAAAAGATA
>NW_018397409.1:16305-16764 GCF_002168275.2 Theobroma umbraticum
AAATGGTTTTATAATCTCACAATTGATGTTAGGTTGAATTTTTTTACATTTTTTATTAAACCATATTAGAATTGAATGTCTACCTCGAGAAACATGAAGAACAAGATATCCATTGCTAAGCAAAGTCCATTTATAGTCACCCATGCCTTCGCAAGCTTTATTGCTCGCTTTAAATGGTTTTATAATCTCACAATTGATTTTAGGTAGAATTTTTTTACATTTTTTATTAAAACATATTAGAATTGAATGTCTACCTCAAGAAACATGAAGAAAAAGATATCCGTTGGAATGAAAAATCCATTTATAGTCACCCATACCTTCGAAAGTCTTATTAGTCTCTTTAAATAGTTTTACAACCTCATAAATTGATTTCAAGTCGAATTTTTTTACATGTTTTATTAAAGCAAATTATAATTGAATGTCTGCCTCAAAAAACATGAAGAAAAAGATATCCATTGG
>NW_018397409.1:16818-17247 GCF_002168275.2 Theobroma umbraticum
TTAAGTTGAATTTTTTTACATTTTTATTAAAACAGATTATAATTAAATGTGTACCTCGAGAAACATGGAAAAAAGTATCTATTGAGAAGAAAAGTCCATTTATAGTTACTCATGCCTTTGATAGCCTTATTACTCGCTTTAAATAATTTTGTAATCTCATAATTGGGTTTAAGTTGAATTTTTTTACATTTTTTACTAAAACAGAATATAATTGAATGTCTGCCTCAAGAAACATGAAGAAAAAAATATCTATTGGAAAGAAAACTCCATTTATAGTCACCTATAGCTTCAAAAGCATTATTACTCGCTTTAAATGATTTTATAACCTCATAATTAATTTGAAGTTGAGTTTTTTATATTTTTTATTAAAACATATTATAATTGAATGTTTATTTCAAGAAACATGAAGAAAAAGATATCCATTAGCAA
>NW_018397409.1:17257-17325 GCF_002168275.2 Theobroma umbraticum
TTTATAGTCACCCATGCCTTTAAAAGCCTTATTACACGATTTAAATGATTTTATAACCTCATAATTAA
>NW_018397409.1:17335-17534 GCF_002168275.2 Theobroma umbraticum
AGTTTTTTTATATTTTTTATTAAAACAGATTAAAATTGAATGTCTACCTCATGATACATGAAGAAAAAGATATTTATTGGTAAGAAAAGTCGATTTATAGTCAACCATGCCTTCGAAAGCTTTATTACTCGCTTTAAATAATTTTATAATCTCATAATTAAATTTAAGTTGAGTTTTTTTATATTTTTTATTAAAACAG
>NW_018397409.1:17544-17918 GCF_002168275.2 Theobroma umbraticum
AATGTCTACCTCGAGAAACATGAAGAAAAAGATATTCGTTGGCAAGAAAAGTCCATTTACAGTCACCCATAGCTTCGAAAGCCTTATTACTCGCTTTAAATGATTTTATAACCTCATAATTGATTTTAACTTGAGTTTTTTTGTACTTTTTGTTAAAATAAATTCTAATTGAATATCCAGCTCCAGAAACGTGAAGAAAAAGATATTTATTTGCAAGAAAAGTCTATTTACAGTCACTCTTGCCTTCAAAAGCTTTATTACTCGCCTTAAATGTTTTTATAATCTCATAATTAGTTTTAAGTTAAATTTTTTTATATTTTTGATTAAAATAGATTATAATTGAATGTAAACTTCAAGAAACGTGAAGAAAAATG
>NW_018397409.1:17928-18048 GCF_002168275.2 Theobroma umbraticum
CAAGAAAAGTCCATTTATAGTCACCCTTGCCTTCCAAAGTCCTATTACTCGCTTTAAATGATTTTGTAATCTCATAATTGGCTTTAAGTTGAATGTTTTTACATTTTTTATTAAAACAGA
>NW_018397409.1:18058-18162 GCF_002168275.2 Theobroma umbraticum
ATGTCTACCTTGAGAAACATGAAGAAAAAGATATCCATGGACAAGAAAAGTTCCTTTATAGTCATCCATGCCTTCGGAAGACTTATTACTCACTTTAAATGGTT
>NW_018397409.1:18172-19109 GCF_002168275.2 Theobroma umbraticum
ATAATTCATTTTAAGTTGAATTTTTTATATTTTTTATTCAAAAATATTACAATTGAATGTCTACCTCGAGAAACATGAAGGAAAAGATATTCATTGGCAAGAATAGTCCATTTATAGTCACTCACACCTTCAAAAGCCTTATTACTCGCTTTAAATATTTTTGTAATCTCATAATTGACTTTAAGTAAAAATTTTTTATATTTTTTATTAAAATAGATTAAAATTAAAAGCCTTTCTCGGGAAACATGAAGAAAACGATATTTATTGGCAAGAAAAGTCCATTTATAGTCACTCGTGCCTCCGAAAGCCTTATTACTTGCTTTAAATGGTTTTGTAATCTCATAATTGCTTTTAAGTTGAATTTTTTTATATTTTTTATTAAAATAGATTATAATTGAATATCTACCTCAAGAGATATGAAGAAAAAGATATCTATTTGCAAGAAAAGTCCATTTATAGTCACCCATGCCTTTGAAAGCCTTACTACTCATTTTAAAAAGTTTTATAAGCTCATAATTAATTTAAAGTTGAATTTTTTTATATTTTTTATTGAAACAGGTTATAATTGAATGTCTACCTTGAGAAACATGAAGAAAAAGACATCTATCGGCAAGAAAAGTCCATTTATAATCACCCATACCTTCGAAAGCCTTATTGCTCGCTTTAAGATATTTTATAATCTCATAATTGATTTTAAGTTGAATTTTTTTTATTTTTTAATAAAACAGAATATAATTGAATGTTTGCCTTGAAAAATGTGAAGTAAAAGATATCCATTGGCAAGAAAAGTTCATTTATAGTCAACAATGCCTTCAAAAGCCTTTTTAGTCGCTTTAAATGGTTTTATAAACTGATAATTGATTTTAAGTTGAATTTTTTTACATTTTTATTCAAAAAAATTATAATTGAATGTTTACCTCAAAAAACGTGAAGAAAA
>NW_018397409.1:19194-19632 GCF_002168275.2 Theobroma umbraticum
TTATTAATCAGTTTAAATGATTTTATAAGCTCATAATTGATTTTAAGTTGAAGTTTTTTAAATTTTCTATTGAAACAGATTATAATTGAAGGTGTACCTCGAGAAATGTGAAGAAAATGATATCCATTGACAAGAAAAGTCTATTTATAGTCACCCACGCCTTAGAAAGCTTTATTACTCGCTTTAAATGGTTTTGTAATCTCATAAGTAGGTTTAAGTTGAATCTTTTTACATATTTTATTAAAATAGAATACAATTAAATGTTTGCCTCGAGAAACATGAAAAAAAAGATTTTCATTGGGAAGGAAAGTCCATTTATAGTCATACATAGCTTCGAAAGCCTTATTAGTCGCTTTAAACGATTTTATAACCTCGTAATTAATTTTAATTTAAGTTTTATTAAATTTTATTAAAACAAATTATAATTGAATGTCTACC
>NW_018397409.1:19642-19866 GCF_002168275.2 Theobroma umbraticum
TGAAGAAAAAGATATCAATTGGCAAGAAAAGTCCGTTTATAATCACCCATGGCTTCGAAAGCCTTATTACACTGTTTAAATGATTTTATATGCTCATAATTAATTTTAAGTTGAATATTTTTACATTCTTTATTAAAACAGGTTATAATTAAACGTTTACCATGAAAAACATGAAGAGAAAGACATCCATCGGTAAGAAAAGTCCATTTATAGTCACCCATGCC
>NW_018397409.1:19876-19971 GCF_002168275.2 Theobroma umbraticum
TTATTACTCGCTTTAAATAATTTTATAACCTCATAATTAAATTTAAGTTGAGGTTTTTTATTTTTTTTATTAAAACAGATTATAATTGAATGTCT
>NW_018397409.1:19981-20182 GCF_002168275.2 Theobroma umbraticum
ACATGAAGAAAAAGATATCCGTTGGCAAGAAAAATCCATTTATAGTCACCCATAACTTCAAAAGCCTTATTACTCGCTTTAAACAATTTTATTACCTAATAATTAATTTTAAGTTGAGTTTTTTTATATTTTTTACTAAAACAATTTATAATTGAACGTCTACCTCAGGAAATATGAAGAAAAAGATATCCATTGGTAAGA
>NW_018397409.1:20192-20433 GCF_002168275.2 Theobroma umbraticum
TATAGTCACCCATGCATTCGAAAGCCTTATTACTTACTTTAAATGATTTTATAATCTCACAATTGATTTTAGATTGAATTTTTTTATATATTTTTTAAAACATATTACAATTGAATGTCTGCCTCGAGAAACATAAAGAAAAAGATATCAATTGGCAAGAAAAGTTCATTTATAGTCACCCGTGGCTTTGAAAGCCTTATTACTCGGTTTAAATGATTTTATAAGCTCATAATTGATTTTA
>NW_018397409.1:20685-21082 GCF_002168275.2 Theobroma umbraticum
TGAAGAAAAAGATATCCATTGATAAGAAAAGTTCATTTATAGTCACGCATAGGTTCAAAAGCCTTATTACTCGCTTTAAACGATTTTATAACCTCATAATTAATTTTATGTTAAGTTTTTTTTATATTTTTTTAAAAATAGATTATAATTGAATGTCTATCTCGAGAAACATGAAGGAAAAGATATCCATTGACAAGGAAAAGTCCATTTATAGTCACCCATGGCTTCGAAAGCGTTATTACTCGGTTTAAATAATTTTATAAGCTCATAATTTATTTTAAGTTGAATTTTTTTACATTCTTTATTAAAACAGGTTATAATTAAATGTTTACCTTGAGAAACATGAAGAAAAAGACATCCATCTGCAAGAAAAGTCCATTTATAGCCACCCATGCCT
>NW_018397409.1:21092-21219 GCF_002168275.2 Theobroma umbraticum
TATTACTCGCTTTAAATGGTTTTGTAATCTCATAGTTGGGTTTAAGTTGAATTTTTTTTATTTTTTATTAAAACAGAATATTATTGAATGTTTGCCTTAAAACACTTGAAGAAAAAGATATCCATTG
>NW_018397409.1:21229-22925 GCF_002168275.2 Theobroma umbraticum
TCCATTTATAGTCACCCATGCCTTTGGAAGCCATATTACTCGCTTTAAACGTTTTATAACCTCATAATTGATTTCAAGTTAAATATTTTTACTTTTTTTATTAAAACAAATTATAATTGAATGTTTGCCTCGAAAAATGTAAAGAAAAAGATATCCACTAGCAAGAAAAGACCATTTATAGTCACTCATACTTTCGAAAGCCTTATTAATTAGTTTAAATGATTTTGTAAGCTCATAGTTGATTTTAAATTGAATATTTTTATATTTTTTATTAAAACATATTATAATTGAATATGTACCACGAGAAACGCGAAGCAAAGGTATCCATTGACAAGAAAAGTCCATTTATAGTCACCCATGCCTTCGAAAATCTTATTACTCGCTTTAAATAGTTTTGTAATTTGATAATTGGGTTTATGTTGAATTTTCTTATATTTTTTATTAAAACAGATTATAATTAATTGTCTACCTCAAAAAAGATGAAGAAAAGATATCCATTGGCAAGAAAAGTCTATTTATAGTCACGCATGCCTTCGAAAGCCTTATTAATCAGTTTAAATAATTTTATAAGCTCATAATTGATTTTAAGTTGAATTTTTTATATTTTTTATTAAAACAGATTCTAATTGAATGTGTACCTCTAGAAACATGAAGAAAAAGATAACCATTGGCAAGAAAAGTCCATGTATAGTTACCCATGCTTTCGAAAGCCTTATTAGTCACTTTAAATAGTTTTGTAATCTCATAATTGGGTTTAAGTTGAATTTTTTTACATTTTTTATTAAAACAGATTATAATTGAAGGTGTACCTCAAGAAACGTTAAGAAAAAGATATCCCTTTGTAAGAAAAGTTCATGTATAGTCACTCATGTCTTTCAAAGCCTTATTACTCGCTTTAAATAATTTTATAACCTCAAAATTGTTTTTAAGTTGGGTTTTTTTACATATTATATTTAAACAGATTTCAATTGAATGTATACTTCAAGAAACGTGAAGAAAAAGCCACTCATTGCTAGGAAAAGTCTATTTATAGTCACCTATGCATTCAAAAGCCATATTACTCAATTTAAATGATTTTATAACCTCATAATTGATTTTCAGTTGAGTTTTTTTTACATTTTTTACTAAAACATATTATAATTGAATGTCTACCTTGAGAAATATGAAGAAAAACATATCTACTAGCAAGAAAAGTCAATTTATTGTCACCCATTCCTTTGGAAGCTTTATTCATCGCTTTAAATGGTTTTGTTATTCATAATTGGTTTTCAGTTGAATTTTTTAACATTTTTAATTAAACTAGATTATAATTGAATGTCTGCCTCGAGAAACATGAAAAAAAAGATATCCATTGCCAAGAAAAGTCCATTTATAGTCACTCATGGCTTTGAAAGCCTTATTACTCGTTTTAAATTATTTTATAACCATATAATTAATTTTAAGTTGAGTTTTTTTATATTTTTATTAAAATAGATTATAATTAAATGTCTACCTTAAGAAACGTGCAGAAAAAGATATCCATTAGGAAGAAAAGTCCATTTATAGTAACCCATGCCTTCGAAAGCCTTATTACTCGCTTTAAATGGTTTTATAATCTCACAATTGATTTTAGGTTGAATTGTTTTACATTTTTTATTAAAGCAGATTATAATTGAATGTTTACCTCGAGAAACATGAAGAAATAGATATCCATTGG
>NW_018397410.1:0-79 GCF_002168275.2 Theobroma umbraticum
TTATTACTCACTTTAAATGGTTTTATAACCTCATAATTCTTTTAAGATTGAACATACTATATTTTTGGTTAAAACAGAT
>NW_018397410.1:89-164 GCF_002168275.2 Theobroma umbraticum
TGCCTACCTAGAGAAATGTGAAGAAAAAGGCATTAATTGACAAGAAAAGTCAATTTATAGTCATTCATTCCTTCA
>NW_018397410.1:174-309 GCF_002168275.2 Theobroma umbraticum
TACTCACTTTAAATAGTTTTATACTCTCATAATTCTTTTAAGATTAAATTTTTTTACATTTTTTGTTAAAACAGATTATAATTGAATGTCTAGCTTAAGAAACGTGAAGAAAAATGCATTCATTAGCAAGAAAAG
>NW_018397410.1:319-763 GCF_002168275.2 Theobroma umbraticum
GTCACTTATTCCTTCAAAAGCTTTATTACTCATTTTAAAAGGTTTTATAATCTCATAATTGATTTTAAGTTGAACTGTTTTCACATGTTTTGTTAAAATAGATTATAGTTGAATGTTTATCTCAAGAAACGTGAAAAAAAAAGCATTCACTGGCAAGAAAAGTCTGTTTATAGTCACCCGTTCCTTCAAAAGCCTTGTTACTCATTTTAAATGGTTTTATAATCTCAAAATTGATTTTGAATTCTTTGTACATTTGGCTTAAAACAATATAATTGAAATGTTAACTAGAGAAATATGAAGACAATATACTCAGTTGGTAAGAAAATATAGTCACTCATTCCTTCAAAAGCCTTATTACTGATTTGAAATGGTTTTATATCTCAAAATTGTTTTTAATTTGAATTCTTTGTACATTTTTAGTTAAAACATATTATAATTGAATGT
>NW_018397410.1:836-1041 GCF_002168275.2 Theobroma umbraticum
CTTTTAAGTTGAATTTTTTTATATTTTTTATAAAAAAGATTATAAGTGAATGTCTACCTCAAGAAAGGTGAACAAAAAGGCATTCATTGGTCAAAAAAGTCTATTTGTGGTCTCCCAGTCCTTCAAAATCCTTATTAATTGCTTTAAATAGTTCTATAATCTCATAATTCATTTCATGTTGCATTGTTTTATATTTTTGGTTAAA
>NW_018397410.1:1083-1564 GCF_002168275.2 Theobroma umbraticum
GAAGAAAAACACATTCATTAGCAAGAAAAGTCTATTTATAGTCACTCATTCCTTTAAAAGACTTATTACTCACTTTAAATGGCTTTATAATCTCAACATTGATTTTAATTTGAATTCTTTATACATTTTTAGTTAAAACACATTATAATTGAATGTCTACCTTGAGAAACTTGGAGAAAAAGGCATTCATTGGTACCAAAAGTCCATTTATAGGTACCTATTTGATCAAAAGCCTTTTTACTCATATTAAATGATTTTATAATCTAAAAATTGATTTAAAGTACAACTTTTTGTACATTTTTAATGAAAATAGATTATAATTTAATGTTTACCTCAAGAAACATAAAGAAAAAGACATTCATTAGTAAGAAAGGTCCAATTATAGTTGCTCACTCTTTCAAAAGCCTTATTACTTATTTTAAAAGGCTTTATAATCTCATAATTGATTTTAAGTTGAATGTTTTTACATTTTTTGTTAAAA
>NW_018397410.1:1628-1999 GCF_002168275.2 Theobroma umbraticum
AAAAGGCATTCATTAGCAAGAAAAGTCCATTTATAGTCACCTATTCCTTTAAAAGTCTTATTACTCATTTTAAATGGTTTTACAATCTCATAATTGATTTTAGATTGAATTTTTTTATATTTTTGGTTAGAACAAATTATAATTGAATGTCTACCTTAGAAAACATGAAGAAAAAGATAATCATTGGCAAGAAAAGTCTATTTATAGTCACCAATAACTTTAAAAGCCTTATTACTCACTTTATATGGTTTTATAATCTCATACTTGGTTTTATATTGAATTTTTTACATTTTTAGTTAGAACATATTATATTTGAATGTCTGCCATGGGATACATGAAAAAAAAGGTATTCATTGGCAAGAAAAGTCCAT
>NW_018397410.1:2016-2171 GCF_002168275.2 Theobroma umbraticum
GATTTTAAGTTGAATTTTTTTATATTTTTGGTTAAAACAGGTTATAATTGAATGCCTACCTCGAGAAGGTGAATAAAAAAGCATTCATTAGTAAGAAAAGTCCATTTATAGTCACTTATTCCTTTAAAAGTCTTATTACTCACTTTAAATAGTTT
>NW_018397410.1:2411-2564 GCF_002168275.2 Theobroma umbraticum
TTTTTCATTAAAATAGACTATATTTGAATGTCTACCTTAGGAAATGTGTAGAAAAAGCTATTCACTTGGAAGAAAAAGTGCATTTATGATATCTTATTTCTTCAAAAGCCTTATTATTCGCTTTAAATGGTTTCATAATCTCATAATTGATTT
>NW_018397410.1:2576-2676 GCF_002168275.2 Theobroma umbraticum
TTTTACATTTTTGGTTAAGATAGGCTATAATTGAATGCGTACTTTGAGAAACATAAAAGAAATGCATTTAGGGGCAAAAAAAGTCAATTTGTAATCTCAC
>NW_018397410.1:2686-3163 GCF_002168275.2 Theobroma umbraticum
AAGCCTTATTACACACTTTAAATGGGTTTATAATCTCATAATTGATTTTAAGTCAAATTTTTTGACATTTTTAGTTAGAATAGATTATAATTGAATCTTTGCCTTGGGAAACATGAAGAAAAAGGTATTCATTAGTAAGAAATGTCTATTTATCGTCACCCATTCCATCAAAAGCCTTATTACTCACTTTAAATAGTTTTTGAATCTCAAAATTAATTTTGGGTTTAATTTTTTTTGTATTTTTGGTTAAAATATATTATAATTGAATGTTTACTAGGAGAAACGTGAAGAAAAAGGTATTCATTAGTAAGAAAAGTCTATTTATAGCAACCCATTGAAGCGTTTATAATCTCATAATTGATTTTAAGTTGAATTATTTTACATTTTTAAGTTAAAACAGATTCTAATAGAATGTCTACTTTGAGAAACTTGAAGAAAAATGCATCCATTGACAAGAAAAGTCTATTAATAGTCACC
>NW_018397410.1:3173-3381 GCF_002168275.2 Theobroma umbraticum
AAAGCCTTATTACTCGCTTTAAATCATTTTATATTCTCAAAATTGATTTTAAGTTGTATTCTTTGTGCATTTTTTGTTAAAACATATTATAATTGAATGTTTATCTAGAGAAATATGAAGAAAAAGACATTCATTGGTAAGAAAAGTCCATTTGTAGTCACCCATTTCTTTAAAAGCCTTATTACTCACTTTAAATGGTTTTATAATC
>NW_018397410.1:3753-3945 GCF_002168275.2 Theobroma umbraticum
AAAAGTCCATTTATAGTCACCTATTCCTTCAAAAGTCTTATTACTCGTTTTAAAAAGTTTTATAATATGATAATTGATTTTAATTTGAATTATTTAATATTTTTTTGTTAAAACAAATCATAATTAAATGTCTACCTTGAGAAATGTGATCAAAAGGCATTCATTGGTAAGAAAAGTCCATTTATAGTCACC
>NW_018397410.1:3955-4159 GCF_002168275.2 Theobroma umbraticum
AAAGCCTAATTACTCACTTTAAATAGTTTTATAATCTCAAAATTGATTTTAATTTTCATTATTTGTACATTTTTAGTTAAAATATATTATAATTGAATGTCTACCTAGAAAAACATGAAAAAAGGCATTCATTATCTAGAAAAGTCCATTTATAGTCACGTATTCTTTCAAAAGCCTTATTACTCACTTTAAATGGTTTTATAA
>NW_018397410.1:4319-4724 GCF_002168275.2 Theobroma umbraticum
TACCTTCAAAAGCCTTATTACTCGCTTTAAATGGTTTTATAATGTCATAATTGAAGTTAAGTTGATTTTTTTACATTTTTTGTTAAAACAGACAATAATTGAATGTCTACCTCATGAAACGTTAAGGAAAATGCATTCATTAGTAAAAAAAAGTCTATTTATTGTCACTCATTCCTTCAAAAGCTTTATTACTAACTTTAAATAGTTTTATTATTTCAAAATTGATTTTAAGTTCAAATTTTTTTTGTATTTTTACTTAAAACATATTGTAATTGAATGTTTGCCTTAAGAACGTGTAAACAAAGGTCTGTCATTGAGAAGAAAAGTCCATCTGTGGTGTCACATTTCTTCAAAAACCTTATTACTTTCTTTAAATAGTTTTATAATGTCATAATTGATTTTAAG
>NW_018397410.1:4734-4825 GCF_002168275.2 Theobroma umbraticum
TTACATTTTTGGTTAAAACAGACTATAATTGAATGACTACCTTGAGAAATGTAAAGAAAAAGGAATTCATTGGTAAGAAAAGTCCATTTAT
>NW_018397410.1:4835-5016 GCF_002168275.2 Theobroma umbraticum
TCCTTCAAAAGCCTTATTACTCACTTCAAATGGTTTTATAATCTCCAAATTGCTTTTAATTTGAGTTATTTATATATTGTTGATTAAAACAGATTATAATTGAATGTCTACCTCAAGAATCATGAAGAAAAATGCATTCATTAGCAAGAAAAGCCTTATTAGTCACTTTAAATGGTTTTAT
>NW_018397410.1:5026-5341 GCF_002168275.2 Theobroma umbraticum
TTGATTTTAATTTGAATTCTTTGTACATTTTTAGTTAAAGCATATTATAATTGAATGTTTACCTAGAAAAACACAAAGAAAAAGGCATTCATGGGCTAGAAAAGTCCGTTTATAGTCATCCATTTTTTCAAAAGCATTGTTGTTCGCTTTAAATGGTTTTATAATCTCATAATTACTTTTAGGTTGAATTTTTTTACATATGTCATTAAAAAAAATTATAATTGAATGTCTACCTAGAGAAAGGTGAAAAGAAAGACATTCATTGGTAAGAAAAGTCTATTTGCTGTCTCCCATTCCTTCAAAATCTTTATTACT
>NW_018397410.1:5351-5532 GCF_002168275.2 Theobroma umbraticum
GGTTTTATAATCTCATAATTGATTTCATGTTGAATTATTTTACATTTTAGTTAAAACAGACTATAATTGAATGTCTATCTTGAGAAACGTGAAGAAATATACATTCATTAGCAAAAGAAGTCTATTTATAGTCACTTATTCCTGCAAAAGCCTTATTTCTCACTTTAAATGGCTTTATAAT
>NW_018397410.1:5542-5843 GCF_002168275.2 Theobroma umbraticum
ATTTTAAGTTCAATTTTTTTTATATTTTTGTTTAAAACAGATTATATTTAAATGTTTACCTAGAGAAACATGAAGAAAAAGACATTCATTAGCAAGATAAGTCTATTTATAATAGCCCATTCCTTCAAAAGCCTTATTACTCACTTTAAATAGTTTTATACTCTAAATATTGATTTTAAGTTCAATTATTTTTACATTTTTTGTTAAAACCGATTAAATTAAATGTCTAGCTTAAGAAACATGAAGAAAAAGGCACTCATTAGCAAGAAAAGTTCATTTATAGTCACACATTCCTTTAAAA
>NW_018397410.1:5853-6322 GCF_002168275.2 Theobroma umbraticum
TCACTTTAAATAGTTTTATAATCCCAACATTGGTTTTAATTTGAATTCTTTGTACATTTTGGGTTAAAACACATTATAATTGAATGTCTACCTAGAGAAATATGAAGAAAAAGGCATTCATTGGTAAGAAAAGTCCATTTATAGGCACTCATTCCATCAAAAGCCTTTTTAGTCACATTAAATGATTTTATAATCTCAAAATTGATTTTAAGTATAATTTTTTGTACATTTTTAGTTAAAACATATTATAATTGAATGACTACCTCAAGAAATGTAAAGAAAAAGGCATTCATTAGTAAGAAAAGTCCAATTATAGTTGCCCATTCCTTCAGAAGCCTTATTACCTGTTTTAAAAGGCTTTATAATCTCATAATTGATTTTAATTTCAATTTTTTTACATTTTCTGCTAAACCAGATTATAATTGAATGTCTACCTTGAGAAAGGTGAACAAAAAGGCATTCATTAGCA
>NW_018397410.1:6423-6606 GCF_002168275.2 Theobroma umbraticum
CTTTAAATAGTTTTATAATCTCATAATTGATTTTAGATTGAATTTTTTTACATTGTTGGTTAGAACAGATTATAATTGAATGTCTGCGTTGGAAAACATGAAGAAAAAGGTAATCATTGGCAAGAAAAGTCTATTTATAGTTACCCATCCCTTCAAAAGTCTTATTACTCACTTTAAATGGTT
>NW_018397410.1:6616-6797 GCF_002168275.2 Theobroma umbraticum
ATAATTGGTTTTAGATTGAATTTTTTACATTTTTGGTTAGAATAGATTATAATTGAATGTCTGCCATGGGATACATGAAGAAAAAGGTATTCATTGGCAAAAAAAGTTCGTTTATAGTTACTCATTTCTTCAAAAGCCTTATTACTCGTTTTAAAAGGTTTTATAATTTCATAATTGATTT
>NW_018397410.1:6807-7122 GCF_002168275.2 Theobroma umbraticum
TTTTTTACATTTTTGGTTAAAACAGTTTATAATTGAATGTCTACCTCGAGAAAGCTAAACAAAAAGGTATTCATTAGTAAGAAAAGTCCATTTATAGTCATCTATTCTTTTAAAAGCCTTCTTACTCACTTTAAATGATTTTATAATCTCGAAATTGATTATAAGTTAAATTTTTTTTATACTTTTAGTTA
Organism: Theobroma umbraticum; assembly: GCF_002168275.2. Classification (NCBI taxonomy): domain Eukaryota; kingdom Viridiplantae; phylum Streptophyta; class Magnoliopsida; order Malvales; family Malvaceae; genus Theobroma; species Theobroma umbraticum. The sequence goes on from NW_018397410.1 coordinate 6,999, forward strand.
AAATAGTTTATAATTGAATGTCTGCCTTGAGAAATATGTAGAACAGATTATAATTGAATGTCTACTTCAAGAAACGTGAGAAAAAGGCATTGATTAGTAAGAAAAGTCTATTTATAGTCACATA
>NW_018397410.1:7132-7363 GCF_002168275.2 Theobroma umbraticum
AGCCTTATTACTCACTTTAAATGGTTTTATACTCTCAATATTGATTTTAAGTTCAATTTTTTTTTACAATTTTTGTTAAAACAGGTTATAATTGAATGTCTAGCTTGAGCAACATGAAGAAAAAAGCATTGCATGGTAAGAAAAGTCGATTTATAGCCACCCATTCCTTTAAAAGCCTTCTTACTCACTTTGAATGGTTTTATAATCTCAAAATTGATTTTAATTTGTATT
>NW_018397410.1:7373-7666 GCF_002168275.2 Theobroma umbraticum
TTTTAATTAAAACATATTATAATTGAATGTCTCCCTGAGAAACATAAAGAAAAAGGCATTCATTGGTAACAAAAGTCTATTTATAGTCACCCATTCCATCAAAAGCTTTTTTACTCATTTTAAATGGTTTTATAATCTCAAAATTGATTTCAAGTACAGTTTTTTTTTTTTACATTTTTGGTTAAAATAAATATTATTGAATGTCTACCTCAGGAAACGTAAAGAAAAAGGCATTCATTGGTAAGAAAAGTCCAATTATAGCACCTATTTTTTCAAAAGTCTTATTACTTGTT
>NW_018397410.1:7842-7958 GCF_002168275.2 Theobroma umbraticum
ATTCCTTTAAAAGCCTTATTACTCACTTTAAATGGTTTTATAATCTCATAATTGGTTTTAGGCTGAATTTTTTTACATTTCTGGTTAGAACAGAGTAAAATTTAATATCTGCCTGG
>NW_018397410.1:8375-8547 GCF_002168275.2 Theobroma umbraticum
AGTTGAATTGTTTTACATTTTTAGTTAAAACAGATTATACTTGAATGTCTACCTTGAGAAAGGTGAACCAAAAGGCATTCATAGATAAAAAAAAAAGTTTATTTTAATCACCTATTCTTTTAAAAGCCTTATTACTCACTTTAAATGGTTTTATAATCTCAATATTGATTTT
>NW_018397410.1:8569-8706 GCF_002168275.2 Theobroma umbraticum
TTGGTTAAAACAGATTATAATTGAATGTCTACTTAGAGAAACATGAAGAAAACGACATTCATTAGCCAGAAAAGTCCATTTATAGTCACCCATTCTTTCAAAAATCTTATTACTCGTTTCAAAAGGTTTTATAATCT
>NW_018397410.1:8716-8876 GCF_002168275.2 Theobroma umbraticum
TTTAAGTTGAATTTTTTTATATTTTTGGTTAAACCAGATTATACTTGAATGTCTACCTCGGGAAAGGTGAACCAAAAGGCATTCATTGGTAAAAAAAGTTTATTTTAATAACCTATTCCTTTAAAAGCCTTATTACTCACTTTAAATAGTTTTATAATCT
>NW_018397410.1:8886-8989 GCF_002168275.2 Theobroma umbraticum
TTTAATTTGAATTCTTTGTACATTTTTAGTTAAAGTAGATTATAATTGAGTGTCTACCTAGAGAAACATGAAGAAAAAGGCATTCATTGGTCAGAAAAGTCTA
>NW_018397410.1:8999-9350 GCF_002168275.2 Theobroma umbraticum
CCCATTCCTTCAAAAGCCTGATTACGCGCTTTAAATGGTTTTATAATTTTAGAATTACTTTTAAGTTGAATTGTTTTTACATTTTTTGTTAAAATAGACTATAATTGAATGTTTGCCGTAGAAAATGTGTAGAATAAGCCATTCATTTGAAAGAAAAGTGTATTTATAGTCTCTCATTCCTTTAAAAGCTTTATTACTCGCTCTAAATGGTTTTCTAATCTCATAATTGATTTTAAGTTAAATTTTGTACATTTTTGGTTAAAACAGACTATAATTGAATGTCTACCTTAACAAACATGAAGAGAAATGCATTCATTAGCAGGAAAAGTCTATTTATAGTTTCTTATTCCT
>NW_018397410.1:9360-9546 GCF_002168275.2 Theobroma umbraticum
TATTACTCACTTTAAATGGTTTTATTATCTCAAAGTTGATGATAAGTTCAATTTTTTTTTACACTTTTAGTTAAACAGATTATAATTAAATGCTTATCTTGGAAAATGTGTTGAGAAAGCCATTCATTTCTTTGAAAAGTCCATTTATAGTCTCTCATTCTTTTAAAAGCCTTATTACTCGCTTTA
>NW_018397410.1:9556-9663 GCF_002168275.2 Theobroma umbraticum
TAATCTCATAATTGAAGTTAAGTTGAATTTTTCTACATTTTTAGTTAAAACAAAGTATAATTGAATATCTACCTTGAGAAACATGAAGAGAAACGCATTCATTGGCA
>NW_018397410.1:9673-9987 GCF_002168275.2 Theobroma umbraticum
ATTTATAGTTGCTCATTTCTTCAAAAGCCTTATTACTCACTTTAAATGGTTTTATTATCTTAAAATTAATTTTGAGTTCAATTTTTTTTACATTTTTGGTTAAAAGATATTATAATTGAATGCCTGCCATGAAAAACATGTAGAAAAAGCCATTCATTGAGAAAAAAAGTCTATTTGTGATCTCTCATTCTTTCAAAATCCTTATTACTCACTTTCAATGGTTTTATTATCTCATAATTGACTTTAAGTTTAATTTTTTTTTACATTTTTAGTTAAACAGGTTATAATTGAATGTCTAACTCAAGAAACTTGAA
>NW_018397410.1:9997-10489 GCF_002168275.2 Theobroma umbraticum
TTCACTAGCAAGAAAAGTTTATTTTTAATCATCCATTCCTTCAGAAGCCTTATTACTCACTTCAAAATTCCTTTAGAATTTTTTTATATTTTTAGTTAGAACAGATTATAACTTAATGTCTACCATGAAAAACATGAAGAAAAAGATATTCATCATCAAAAAAAGTCCATTTATAGTCATCTATTCCTTCAAAAGCCTTCTTACTCCTTTTAAAAGGTTTTATAATCTCATAATTGATTTTAAGATGAATCGTTTTACATTTTTGGCTAAAACGGTTTATATTTGAGTGTCTACCTATAGAAACATGAAGAGAAATGTATTCATTGGTAGGAAAAGTCTATTTATAGTCACCAATTCCATCAAAACCTTATTACTAACTTTAAATGGTTTTATAATCTCACAATTGGTTTTATATTGAATTTTTTTACATTTTTGGTTAGAACAAATTATAATTGAATGTCTACCATGGGAAACATAAAGAAAAAGGTATTC
>NW_018397410.1:10499-10661 GCF_002168275.2 Theobroma umbraticum
AAAGTCCATTTATAGTCATCCATTGCTTTAAAAGCCTTATTACTCATTTTAAAAAGTTTTATAATATCATAATTGATTTTAAGTTAATTTTTTAACATTTCTGCTTAAAACAAACTATAATTGAACGTCTACCTTGAGAAATACGAAGAGACACGCATTCAT
>NW_018397410.1:10761-10974 GCF_002168275.2 Theobroma umbraticum
TTCTCTTTACGTTTCTCGAGGTAGACATTCAATTATAATCTATTTTAACAAAAAGCGTAAAACAATTGAACTTAAAATCAATTATGAGATTATAAAACCATTAAAAGCAAGTAATAAGGATTTTGAAGGAATGAGAGACCACAAGTAGACTTTTTTTCCCAATGAATGGCTTTTTCTACATGTTTTGCATGGCAGGCATTCAATTATAATATC
>NW_018397410.1:11041-11159 GCF_002168275.2 Theobroma umbraticum
AAGGCTTTTGAAGGAATGAGCAACTATAAATAGACTTTTCTTGCCAATGAATGCATTTCTCTTGATGTTTCTCAAGGTAGATATTCAATTATAGTCTGTTTTAACTAAAAATGTAGAA
>NW_018397410.1:11658-11822 GCF_002168275.2 Theobroma umbraticum
GTAATCAGGCTTTTGAAAGAATGGGCGACTATAAATAGACTTTTTTGACCAATGAATGCCTTTTTCTTCATGTTTCTCTAAGTAGACATTTAATTATAATCTGTTTAACCAAAAATGTACAAAGAATTCAAATTAAAATCAATATTGAGATTATAAAACTATTT
>NW_018397410.1:12069-12233 GCF_002168275.2 Theobroma umbraticum
AAGACTTTTGAAGGAATGGGTGACTATAAATGGACTTTTCTTGCTAATGAATGTCGTTTTCTTCATGTTTCTCTAAGTAGACATTCAATTATAATATGTTTTAACTAAATATGTATAAAGAATTCAAATTAAAATCAATATTGAGATTATAAAACCATTTAAAG
>NW_018397410.1:12686-12848 GCF_002168275.2 Theobroma umbraticum
TTATGAGATTATAAAACCATTTAAAGTGAGTAATAAGGCTTTTCAAGGAATAGGTGAGTATAAATGGACTTTTCTTACCACTGAATACCTTTTTGTTCACCTTTCTTGAGGTAGACATTGAATTATAATCTGTTTTAACAAATAATGTAAAAAAAATTCAAC
>NW_018397410.1:12875-13035 GCF_002168275.2 Theobroma umbraticum
AACAAGTAATAAGACTTTTGAAAAAATAGGTGCTATAATTGGACTTTTCTTACCCATGAATGCCTTTTTCTTTACATTTCTTAAGGTAGACATTCAATATTGTAATCAAAAATGTATAAAAAAAATTGTTCTTCAAATCAATTTTGAGATTGTAAAACCA
>NW_018397410.1:13135-13228 GCF_002168275.2 Theobroma umbraticum
CTTTAAAAGCCTTATTACTCACTTTAAATGGTTTTATAATCTCAATATTGATTTCAATTTGAATTTTTTATACATTTTTGGTTAAAACAGATT
>NW_018397410.1:13304-13452 GCF_002168275.2 Theobroma umbraticum
TTCCTTCAAAAGTCTTATTACTCATTTCAAAAGGTTTTATAATCTGATAATTGATTTTAAGTTGAATTATTTTATATTTTTGGTTAAACCAGACTATACTTGAATGTCTACCTCGAGAAAGGTGAACCAAAAGGCATTCATTGGTAAA
>NW_018397410.1:13476-13600 GCF_002168275.2 Theobroma umbraticum
CTTTAAAAGCCTTAGTACTCACTTTAAATAGTTTTATAATCTCAATATTGATTTCAATTTGAATTCTTTGTACATTTTTGGTTAAACAGATTATAATTGAATGTCTACTTAGAGAAACATGAAG
>NW_018397410.1:13612-13750 GCF_002168275.2 Theobroma umbraticum
ATTGGTCAGAAAAGTCTATTTATAGTCGCCCATTCCTTCAAAAGCCTGATTACGTGCTTTAAATAGTTTTATAATGTCATAATCGAAGTTAAGTTGAATTTTTCTACATTTTTAGTTAAAACAGACTATAATTGAATA
>NW_018397410.1:14058-14298 GCF_002168275.2 Theobroma umbraticum
TAATCTCAAAATTGATTTTAAGTTTAATTTTTTTTACATTTTTATTTAAAATAGTTTATAATTGAATGTCTACCTTGAGAAACATGAAGAAGAACGCATTCATTTGCAAGGAAAGTCCATTTGTAGTCGCTCGTTCTTTCAAAAGCCTTATTACTCATTTTAAATGGCTTTATAATCTCAAAATTGACTTTAAGTTTAATTTTTTTTTACATTTTTAGTTAAACAGGTTATAATCAAATG
>NW_018397410.1:14318-14440 GCF_002168275.2 Theobroma umbraticum
GAAAAAGGCATTCACTAGCAAGAAAAGTTTATTTATAGTCATCCATTCCTTCAAGAGCCTTATTACTCGCTTTAAATGGTTTCATAATTTCATAATTCATTTTCACTTGAATTTTTTTACAT
>NW_018397410.1:14450-14621 GCF_002168275.2 Theobroma umbraticum
ACAGATTATAGTTGAATGTCTACCTCAAGAAACATTAAAAAAAGGTATTCATCATCAAGAAGAGTCCATTTATAGTCACTCATTACTTCAAAAGTCTTATTACTCACTTTAAGCGGTTTTTATAATCTCATAATTGATTTTAGGTTGAATTTTTTTATATTTTTAGTTAGA
>NW_018397410.1:14631-14743 GCF_002168275.2 Theobroma umbraticum
CTTGAATGTCTACCTCGAGAAAGGTGAACCAAAAGGCATTCATTGGTAAAAAATAGTCTATTTTAATCACCTATTCCTTTAAAAGCCTTAGTACTCACTTTAAATAGTTTTA
>NW_018397410.1:14960-15125 GCF_002168275.2 Theobroma umbraticum
CATTTTAAATGATTTTATAATCTCATAATTGAAGTTAAGTTGAATTTTTCTTCATTTTTAGTTAAAACAGACTATAATTGAATATCTACCTTAAGAACATGAAGAGAAACACATTCATTGGCAAGAAAAGTCTATTTATAGTTGCTCATTCCTTCAAAAGCCTTA
>NW_018397410.1:15928-16009 GCF_002168275.2 Theobroma umbraticum
AAGCCTTATTACTCACTTTAAGCGGTTTTATAATCTCATAATTGATTTTAGGTTCAATTTTTTTTTATATTTTTAGTTAGA
>NW_018397410.1:16019-16356 GCF_002168275.2 Theobroma umbraticum
ACTTAATGTCTACCATGAGAAACGTGAAGAAAAAGATATTCATCCACAAGAAAAGTCCATTTATAGTCACCTATTCCTTCAAAAGCCTTATTAATCGTTTTAAAAGGTTTTATAATCTCATAATTGATTTTAAGATGAATTGTTTTATATTTTTGGCTAAAACAGATTATGTTTTAGTGTCTACCTACAGAAACATGAAGAGAAATGCATTCATTGGCAGGAAAATTCTATTTATAGTTACCCATTCCATCAAAACCTTATTACTCACTTTAAATGGTTTTACAATCTCACAATTGGTTTTAGATTGAATTTTTTTACATTTTTGGTTAGAACAAAT
>NW_018397410.1:16499-16629 GCF_002168275.2 Theobroma umbraticum
AAAAGGTATTCATTGGTAAGAAAAGTCCATTTATAGTCATCCATTGCTTCAAAAGCCTTATTACTCATTTTAAAAAGTTTTGTAATATCATAATTGATTTTAAGTTAATTTTTTAACATTTTTGGTTAAA
>NW_018397410.1:16639-16754 GCF_002168275.2 Theobroma umbraticum
ATTGAATGTCTACCTTGAGAAACACGAAGAGACACGCATTCATTGCCAAGAAAAGTTTATTTATAGCCACTCATTCTTTTAAAAGCCTTATTACTCACTTTAAATGGTTTTATTA
>NW_018397410.1:16764-16910 GCF_002168275.2 Theobroma umbraticum
GATATAAATTTGGATTCTTTGTACATTTTTTATTAAAATAGATTATAATTGTAGGTCTACCTCGAGAAACATAAATAAAAAGACATTCATTAATAAGAAAACTCCATTTATAGTCACCCATTCTTTCAAAAGCCTTATTACTCACT
>NW_018397410.1:16920-17072 GCF_002168275.2 Theobroma umbraticum
TTATAATCTCATAATTGATTTTAAGTTCAATTTTTTTTTATATTTTTTTAAAACAGACTACAATTGAATGTCTACCTCAAGAAACCTAAAGAGAAATGCATTCATTGAGAAGAAAAGTATATTTATAGTCACTCATTCCTTCAAAAGCCTTA
>NW_018397410.1:17286-17784 GCF_002168275.2 Theobroma umbraticum
ATAATTGATTTTAAGTTCAATTTTTTTATATTTTTGGTTAAAACAGACTATAATTCAATGTCTACCTCAAGAAACTTATAGAGAAATCTATATATTGGCAACAAAAGTCTCTTTATAGTCATTCATTCCTTCAAAAGCCTTATTACTCACTTTAAATTGTTTTATAGTCTTAAAATTGATTTTAAGTTCAATTCTTTTTTACATTTTTTGTTAAAACAGTTTATAATTGAATGCTTGCTTTGGGAAACGTGTTGAAAAAGCCATTCATTTGAAAGAAAAGTCCATTTATAGTCACCCATCCTTTTAAAAGCCTTGTTAGTTGCTTTAAATGGTTTTATAATCTCGTAATTGCTTTTAAGTTGGATTTTTTTACATTTTTAGTTAAAACAGACTATAATTAAATGTCGACCTCAAGAAACATGAAGAGAAACGCATTCATTAACGAGAAAAGTCTATTTATAGTCACTCATTCCTTCAAAAGCCTTATTACTCACTTTA
>NW_018397410.1:17920-19125 GCF_002168275.2 Theobroma umbraticum
TAATCTCATAATTGATTTTAAGTTCAATTTTTTTATATTTTTGGTTAAAACAAACTATAATTGAATGTCTACCTCAAGAAACCTGAAGAGAAATCTATTCATTGGCAACAAAAGTCTCTTTATAGTCATTCATTCCTTTAAAAGCTTTATTACTCACTTTAAATTGTTTTATAGTCTCAAAATTGATTTTAAGTTCAACTCTTTTTTACATTTTTAGTTAAAACAGTTTATAATTGAATGTCTACCTTGAAAAAGATGAAGAAGAAGGCATTCAATTGCAAGAAAAGTCCATTTGTAGTCACCCATTCCTTTATAAGCCTTATTATTCACTTTAAATGGTTTTATAATCTCAAAATTAATTTTAAGTTTAATTATTTTGACATTTTTGTTAAATAGATTATAATAGAATGTCTAGCTCAAGAAATGTGAAGAAAAAGGCATTCATTGACAAAAAAAGTCTATTTAGAGTCAACCATTCCTTCAAAAGCCTTATTACTCACTTTAAAAGGTTTTATATCTCATAATTGCTTTTAAATTGAATTTTTTTATATTTTTTATTAAAGCAGATTATAGTTGAATGTCTAACTTAAGAAACGTAAAGAAAAAAGCATTCATTAGTAAGAAAAATTTATTTATAGTCACCAATTTCTTCAAAAGCCTTATTACTCGCTTTCAACGATTTTATAATCTCATAATTGATTTGAGGTTGAATTTCTTTTACATTTTTAATTAGAACATATTATAACTTAATGTCTGCCATGAAAAACGTGAAGAAAAAGATATTCATCAGCAAGAAAAGTCCATTTATAGTCACCCATTTCTTCGAAAGCCTTATTAGTCACTTTAATGGTTTTATAGTCTCGTAATTGATTTTAGATTGAATTTTTTTATATTTTTGGTTAGAACAAATTATAACTGAATGTCTGCATTGGGAAACATGAACAAAAATGGTATTCATTGGCATGAAAAGTCTATTTATAGTAGTCCATTCCTTCAAAAGCCTTATTACTCACTTTGAATGATTTCATACTCTCATAATTGATTTTAGATTGATTTTTTTAACATTTTTAGTCAGAATAGATTATAATTGAATGTTTTCCATGGGAAACATGAAGAAAAAGGCATTGGCAAGAAAAACTCATTTATAGTCACCTATTCCTTCAAAAGCCTTATTACTCGTTTTAAAAGGTTTTATAATCTCATAA
>NW_018397410.1:19142-19316 GCF_002168275.2 Theobroma umbraticum
TGTTTTACATTTTTAGTTAAAACATATTATAATTGAATGTCTACCTAGAGAAACCTTAAGAAAAAGGCATTCATTGGCCAAGAAAGTTCATTTATAGTCATACATTCCCTTAAAAGCCTAATTACTCGCTTTAAAAGGTTTTATAATCTCATAATTGATTTTAAGTTAATTTTT
>NW_018397410.1:19577-19698 GCF_002168275.2 Theobroma umbraticum
TTTTTTACATTTTTGATTAAAACAGACTATAATTGAATGTCTACCTAGAGAAACGTAAAGAGAAACACATTCATTAGCAAGAAAAGTCTATTTATAGTCACTCATTTCTTCAAAAGCCTTA
>NW_018397410.1:19718-19871 GCF_002168275.2 Theobroma umbraticum
TATAATCTCAAAATTGATTTTAAGTTCAATTTGTTTTTACATTTTTGGTTAAAATAGATTATAATTGAATGTCTGCCTTAAGAAAAGTGAAGTAAAAGACATTTATTGGCAAAAAAAGTCCATTTATAGTCACCCATTCCTTCAAAAGCCTTA
>NW_018397410.1:20013-20203 GCF_002168275.2 Theobroma umbraticum
GAAGAAAAAAGTTTTCATTGGTAAGAAAAGTGCATTGATAGTCACCCATTCCATCAAAAGCCTTATTACTCACTTTAAGTGGTTTAATAATCTCAAAATTGATTTTAAGTTCAATTTTTTTTTATAATTTTGGTTAAAACAGATTGTAATTGAATATCTACCTCAAACAATGTAAAGAACAATGTATTCA
>NW_018397410.1:20455-20935 GCF_002168275.2 Theobroma umbraticum
ATGAATTCTATGTACATTTTTAGTTCAAATAGATTATAATTGAATGTTTACCTAGAAAAACATGAAGAAAAAGACATTCATTGGCTAAAAAAAATTCATTTACAGTCACTCATTCTTTCAAAAGCCTCATTACTTGCTTTAAACGATTTTATAATTTTACAATTGCTTTAAAGTTGAATTTTTTTACATTTTTTATTAAAATAGACTACAATTGGATGCTTGCCTCAGGAAACGTATAGAAAAATCTATTCATTTCAAAGAAAAGTCTATTTATAGTCTCTCATTCCTTCAAAACCCTCATTACTCACTTTAAATGGTTTTATATTCTCATAATTGATGTTAAGTTGAATTTTTTTAAATTTTTGATTAAAACAAACAATAATTGAATGTCTGCCCTGAGAAATGTAAAGAAAAACACATCCATTGACAAGAAAAGTCTATTTATAATAACTCATTCCTTCAAAAGCCTTATTACTCACT
>NW_018397410.1:20945-21094 GCF_002168275.2 Theobroma umbraticum
TTATAATCTCATAATTGATTTTACATTGAATTGTTTTGTATTTTTTGTTAGAATAGACTATAGTTGATTGTTTACCCTAGAAAATATGAAGAAAAAGGTATTCGTTGGTAAGAAAAGTCAATTTATAGTCACCCATTCTATCAAAAGCC
>NW_018397410.1:21104-21327 GCF_002168275.2 Theobroma umbraticum
CTTTAAATAGTTTTATAATCTCATAATTGCTTTTAGATTGAATATTGTTACATTTTTCATTAGTACAGATTATAATTGAATGTCTGCCATGAAAAACATGAAAAAAAAATATTCATTGTTAAGAAAAGTCCATTTATAGTTACCCTTTCGTTCAAAAGCCTTTTTACTCATTTTAAAAGATTTTATAATTTCATAATTAATTTTAAGTTAAATTTTTTTTACA
>NW_018397410.1:21337-21793 GCF_002168275.2 Theobroma umbraticum
AAACAGATTATAATTAAATGTCTATCTTGAGTAAGGTGAACAAAAAGGCATTCATTGGTAAGAAAAGTCCATTTATATTTACTTATTCCTTTAAAAGCCTTGTTACTCACTTAAAATGGTTTTAAAATCTCAAGATTGATTTTAATTTGAATTCTTTGTACATTTTTAGTTAAACCAGATTATAATTAAATGTTTAGTTGGAGAAATATTAAAAAAAGGCATTCATTGGCAAGAAAAGTTCATTTATAGTCCGCTATTCCTTCAAAAGCATGATTATTCGCTTTAAATGATTTTATAATTTTATAATTGCTTTGAAGTTGAATTTTTTTACATTTTCATTAAAACAAACTATAATTGAATGCTTACCTCGGGAAATGTGTAAAAAAAGTCATTCATTTGGAAGAAAAGTCCATTTATATTCTCTCATTCCTTCAAAAGCCTTATTATTCACTTTAA
>NW_018397410.1:21803-22298 GCF_002168275.2 Theobroma umbraticum
AATCTCATAATTAATTTTAAGTTAAATTTTTTTTCATTTTTGGTTAAAACAGACTATAATTAAATGTGTACTTTGAGAAACGTGAAGATAAATGCATTCATTGGTAGAAAAAGTCTATTTATAGTAACCCATTCCTTTAAAAGTCTTATTACTCACTTTAAATGGTTTTCTTATCTCAAAATTGATGTTAAGTTCAATTTTTTTTTGAATTTCTTGTTAAAATATATTATAATTGAATGTGTACCTTAGAAACGTGTAGAAAAAGCTATTCATTTGAAAGAAAAGTCCATTTATAGTCTCTCATTGCTTTAAAAGCTTTATTACCCGCTTTAAATAGTTTCATAATCTCATAATTGAATTTAAGTTAAACTTTTTTACATTTTTAGTTAAAACAGACAGTAATTAAATATCTACCTTGAGAAATATGAAGAGAAATGCATTCATTGGCAAGAAAAGTATATTTATAGTCATTCATTCCTTCAAAAGCCTTATTAC
>NW_018397410.1:22379-22452 GCF_002168275.2 Theobroma umbraticum
AAATCTCTACCTTGAGAAACATGAAGAAAAGGCATTCATTGGCAAGAAAACTTCATTTATAATCACCCATTCC
>NW_018397410.1:22462-22651 GCF_002168275.2 Theobroma umbraticum
TTATTACTCACTTTAAATGGTTTTATACTATCAAAATTGATTTTAAGTTCAAGTTTTTTTACATTTTTTATTAAAACAGGTTATAATTGAATGTCTAGCTTGGGAAACATGAAGAAAAAGGCATTCATTGGCTAAAAAAGTCCATTTATAGTCACCCATTCTTTTAAAAGTCTTATTACTCACTTTAAA
>NW_018397411.1:0-162 GCF_002168275.2 Theobroma umbraticum
AAAATCAATTTTGAGATAATAAAACAATTTAAAATGGGTGATAAGGCTTTTGAAGGAATGGCTAACTATAAATGAACTTTTCTTGCTAAGAAATACCTTTTTCTTCATGTTTCTTAATATAAACATTCAATTATAGTCTGTTTCAACCAATAATGTAAAAAA
>NW_018397411.1:221-459 GCF_002168275.2 Theobroma umbraticum
TTAAAGCGAGTAATAAGGCTTTTGAAGGGATGGGTGACTATAAATGGACTTTTCATCCAAACAAATGGGTTTTTCTACATGGTTCCTAAGGCAGGCATTCAATAATAGTCTGTTTTAATGAGAAATGTAAAAAATTTAACTTAAATTCAATTATGAGATCACAAAATCATTTAAAGCAAGTAATAAGGCTGTTGAAGGAATGGGTGACTATAAGTGGACTTTTCTTGCCTATGAATGC
>NW_018397411.1:469-594 GCF_002168275.2 Theobroma umbraticum
ATGTTTCTTGATGTAAACATTCAATTATAATCTGTTTTAACCAAAACAGTAAAAATAATCGAACTTAAAATCAATTATGAGATTGTAAAATCATTTAGAGTGAGTAATAAGGCTTTTGAAGAAAT
>NW_018397411.1:604-738 GCF_002168275.2 Theobroma umbraticum
AAATGGACTTTTCTTGCCAATGAATGCCTTTCTCTTCATGTTACATGAGATAGATATTCAATTATAATCTATTTTAACCTAAAATGTAAAAAAATTGAACTTAAAATTAATTTTGAGATTATAAAACCATTTAA
>NW_018397411.1:748-903 GCF_002168275.2 Theobroma umbraticum
AAGGCTTTTGAAGGAATGAGAGACTATAAATGAACTTTTCTTACCAATGAATGTCTTTTTCTTCACGTTTCTCAGTGTAAAAATTCAATTATTTTCTATTTCAATCAAAAAGTAAACAAAATTGAACTTAAAATCAATTTTGAGATTATAAAACC
>NW_018397411.1:913-1058 GCF_002168275.2 Theobroma umbraticum
AGTAATAAGGCTTTTAAAGGAATTGGTGACTATAAATAGACTTTTCTTGTTAATAAATACCTTTTCTTCCCGTTTCTTGATGTAGACATTCAATTATAATCTGTTTTAACTAAAAAGGTAAAAATAATTGAACTTAAAATCAATT
>NW_018397411.1:1083-1217 GCF_002168275.2 Theobroma umbraticum
GAGTAATAAGGCTTTTGAAGGAATGAGAGACTATAAATAGACTTTTGTTGCCAAGAATGCTTTTTTTTCATGTTTCTTGGCGTAGTCATTCAATTATAATCTATTTTAATTAAGAAAGTAAAACAATTGAACTC
>NW_018397411.1:1499-1671 GCF_002168275.2 Theobroma umbraticum
GGTGACTATAAATAGACTTTTCTTTCAAACAAATAGGTTTTTCTACACGTTTCCCATGGCAAACATTCAATTATAATCTGTTTTAATGAAAAATGTAAAAAATTTAACTTAAAATCAATTATAACATTAAAAAATCATTTAAAGTGACGAATAAGGCTTTTGAAGGAATGAA
>NW_018397411.1:1681-1800 GCF_002168275.2 Theobroma umbraticum
TAGACTTTTTTTTCAAATAAATGAATTTTTTACACGTTTCTTGAGGTAGATATTCAATGATACTCTTTTTTAATAAAAAAATATAAAAAATTCAACTTAAAATCAATTATAAGATTTTA
>NW_018397411.1:1810-2007 GCF_002168275.2 Theobroma umbraticum
AAGCGAGTAATAAGGCTTTTCGAGGAATGGGTGACTATAAATAAAAATTTTTTATCGATGAATGTCTTTTTCTTCACGTTTTTCGAGATAGACATTCAATTATAATCTGTTTTAACCAAAAAAGTAAAAATAATTGAACTTCTAATCAATTATGAGATTATAAAACTTTTTAAAGCGAGTAATAAGGCTTTTGAAGG
>NW_018397411.1:2410-2534 GCF_002168275.2 Theobroma umbraticum
TTTGAAGGAATGAGAGACTCTAAATGGACTTTTCTTGTCAATGAATGCTTTTTTTCTTCATGTTTCTAGAGGTAGACATTCAATTATAGCTTGTCTTAACAAAAAATGTAAAAAAAATTGAACA
>NW_018397411.1:2544-2697 GCF_002168275.2 Theobroma umbraticum
TTTGAGATAATAAAACAATTTAAAATGGATGATAAGACTTTTGAAGGAATGGCTAACTATAAATGAACTTTTCTTGCGAAGAAATACCTTTTTCTTCACGTTTCTTAATATAAACATTCAATTATAGTCTGTTTCAACCAATAATGTAAAAAA
>NW_018397411.1:2797-3114 GCF_002168275.2 Theobroma umbraticum
TTAAGTTGAATTTTTTTACATTTTTGGTTAAAATAGACTATAATTGAATATTTACCTCCAAAAATATGAAGTGAAATGAATTCATTTGTAAGAAAAGTCTATTTATAGTCACCCATTGCTTTAAAAGCTATATTGCCCATTTTAAATGATTTTATTATCTCCAAATTGATTTTATGTTCAGTTTTTTTCACATTTTTTGTCAAGACAAACTATAATTGAATGTCCACCTTGAGAAACATGAAGAGAAAAATATTCATTGATAAAAAAGTCTATTTATAGTCTTCTATTCTTTCAAAAGCCTCATTACTCGCTTTAAA
>NW_018397411.1:3429-5063 GCF_002168275.2 Theobroma umbraticum
ATTAAAACAAACTATAATTGAATGTCTATCTTGAAAAACGTGTAGAAAAACTCATTTATTTGAAAGTCTATTTATAGTCTCCCATTCCTTCAAAAGCCCTATTACTCGCTTTAAATGCTTTTATAATCTCATAATTGATTTTCAATAGAATGTTTTATATTTTTTGTTAAAACGGACTATAATTGAATGCCTTCCTTCAGAGACTTGTAGAAAAAGCCATTTATTTGTAAAAAAAGTCCATTTATATTATCCCATTTCTTCAAAAGCCTTATTAGTAGCTTTCAATGGTTTTATAATCTCATAATTGATTTTAAGTTAAATTTTTTATAGTTTCTGTTAAAACAGACTATAATTGAATGCTTGCCTTAGGAAACATGTAGAAAAACTCATTTATTTGAAAGAAAAGTCCATTTGTAGTCTCTCATTCTTTCAAAAGCCTTATTAGCCTCTTTAAAAGGTTTTAAAATCTCATAATTAATTTTAAGTTGAATTTTTTATATTTTCATTAAAACAGATTGTAATTGATAGCCTGCCTCAAGAAACGTGTAGAAAAACCCTTTTATTTGGAAGAAAATTCCATTTATAGTCTTTCATTCCTTCAAAAGCCTTATTACTCATTTTAAATAGTTTTGTAATCTCATAATTGATTTTAAGTTGAAATTTTGTACATTTTTAGTTCAAACAGACAATAAGTGAATGTTGACCTCAGGAAACGTGAAAAAAAAATGAATTCATTTGCAAGAAAAGTCTATTTATAGATACCTATTCTTTCAAAAGCCATATTATTCGCTTTAAATGGTTTTATAATCTCAAAATCGATTTTAAGTTTAATTTTTCTTACATTTTTTGTTAAAACAGATTATAATTGAATGTCTACCTCATAAAACATGAAGGGAAAGGCATTCATTGGCAAGAAAAGTCTTTTTATAGTCTCTCATTCCTTCAAAAGTCTTATTACTCGCTTTAAATGGTTTTATAATCTCAAAATTGATTTTAAGTTCAATTTGTTTTTACTTTTTTAGTTAAAATAGATTATAATTGAATGTCTACATTAAGAAACGGGAAGAAAAGGCATTCATTAGTAAGAAAAGTCCATTTATAGTCACCAATCCCATTAAAAACCTTCTTACTCACTTTAAAGGTTTTATAATCTCAAAATTGATTTTAAGTTCAATTTTGTTTACATTTTTTATTGAAACAGATAATAATTGAATTTTTACACTAACAAACATAAAGAAAAAGACATTCATTGGCAAGAAAAGTCTATTTATAGTCTCCCATTCCTTAAAAAGCCTTATTACTCACTTTAGATGGTTTTATAATCTCAAAATTGATTTTAAGTTCAATTTTTTTACATTTTAGGTTAAAACAGATTATAATTGAACGTATATCTCATGAAACGTGAAGAGAAAGGTATTCATTGGCAAGAAAAGTCCATTTATAGTCTCTCATTCCTTTAAAAGCCTTATCACTCGCTTTAAATGATTTTACAATCTCATAATTGATTTTAAGTTCAATTAGTTTTACTTTTTTAGTTAAAACAGATTATAATTGAATGTCCACGTAAGAAACGTTAAGAAAAATGCATTCATAGATAAGAAAAGTCCATTTATAGTCACCCATTCCTTCAAAAG
>NW_018397411.1:5073-5448 GCF_002168275.2 Theobroma umbraticum
CGCTTTAAATGGTTTTCTAATCTCATAATTGATTTTAAGTTGAATTTTTTGTATTTTTCATTAAAAAAGACTATTATTGAATGCCTGCCTTAAGAACTGTGTCAAAAAACCCATTTGTTTGGAAGAAAAGTTCATTTATAATCACCCATTCTTTCAAAAGCCTTATTACTTACTTTAAATGGTTTTATAATCTCGTAACTGATTTTAAGTTGAATTTTTTACATTTCTCATTAATACAGACTATAATTGAATGCCTGCCTCGAGAAACCTATAGAAAAACCCATTTATTTGGAAGAGAAGTCTATTTATATTCTCTCATTTCTTCAAAAGCCTTATTACTCACTTGAAATAGTTTTATAATCTCATAATTGATTT
>NW_018397411.1:5548-5706 GCF_002168275.2 Theobroma umbraticum
AATGAGAGACTATAAATGGACTTCTCTTCCAAATAAATAGCTTTTTCTATACGTTTTTCGAGGCAGGCATTCAATTATAGTCTATTTTAAAAAATATATAAAAAATTCAACTTAAAATCAATTATGAGATTATAAATCTATTTAAAGTAACTAATAAG
>NW_018397411.1:5721-5883 GCF_002168275.2 Theobroma umbraticum
AGAGACTATAAATAGACTTTTCTTCTAAATAAATGAGTTTTTTTGCACGGTTCCTAAGGCAGGCATTCAATAATAGTCTTTTTTAACGAAAAATGTAAAAAAATCAAGTTAAAATCAATTATGAGATTATAAAACCATTTGAAGCAAGTAATAAGGCTTTTG
>NW_018397411.1:5969-6211 GCF_002168275.2 Theobroma umbraticum
AATCAATTATGAGATTATAAAACCATTTAAAGCAAGTAATAAGACTTTTGAAGGGATAGGTGACTATAAATGGACTTTTCGTCCAAACAAATGGGTTTTTCTACACAGTTCCTAAGGCAGGCATTCAATAATAGTCTGTTTTAATGAGAAATGTAAAAAGTTTAAATTAAATTCAATTATGAGATCACAAAACTATTTAAAGTGAGTAATAAGGCTTTTGAAGGAATGGGTGACTATAAGTG
>NW_018397411.1:6229-6376 GCF_002168275.2 Theobroma umbraticum
ATGCATTTTTCTTCATGTTTCTTGAAGTAAACATTCAATTATAATCTGTTTTAACCAAAAAAGTAAAAATAATCGAACTTAAAATCAATTATGAGATTGTAAAATAATTTAGAGCGAGTAATAAGGCTTTTGAAGGAATGAGAGACT
>NW_018397411.1:6386-6506 GCF_002168275.2 Theobroma umbraticum
TTTTCTTGCCAATGAATGTCTTTCTCTTCACGTTTCATGAGATGGACATTCAATTATAATCTATTTTAACCTAAAATGTAAAAAAATTAAACTTAAAATCAATTTTGAGATTATAAAACC
>NW_018397411.1:6516-6643 GCF_002168275.2 Theobroma umbraticum
AGTAATAAGGCTTTTGAAGGAATAAAAGACTATAAATGGACTTTTCTTACCAACGAATATCTTTTTCTTCACGTTTCTCAGTGTAGAAATTCAATTATTTTCTATTTCAATAAAAAAAGTAAACAAA
>NW_018397411.1:6657-6819 GCF_002168275.2 Theobroma umbraticum
CAATTTTGAGATTATAAAACCATTTAAAGTGAGTAATAAAGCTTTTAAAGGAATTGGTGACTATAAATGGACTTTTCTTATTAATAAATACCTTTTCTTCCCGTTTCTTGATGTAGACATTGAATTATAATCTGTTTTAACTAAAAAGGTAAAAATAATTGA
>NW_018397411.1:6858-6993 GCF_002168275.2 Theobroma umbraticum
GAGTAATAAGGCTTTTGAAGGAATGAGAGACTATAAATAGACTTTTGTTGCCAATGAATGTTTTTTCTTCACGTTTCTTAACGTAGTCATTCAATTATAATCTATTTTAATTAAGAAAGTAAAACAATTGAACTC
>NW_018397411.1:7094-7396 GCF_002168275.2 Theobroma umbraticum
GGTGACTATAAATAGACTTTTCTTTCAAACAAATAGGTTTTTCTACACGTTTCCTAAGGTAAACATTCAATTATAATCTATTTTAATGAAAAATGTAAAAAATTTAACTTAAAATCAATTATAAGATTAAAAAATCATTTAAAGTGACGAATAAAGCTTTTGAAGGAATAAGAGACTATAAATAGACTTTTCTTTCAAATAAATGAATTTTTTTACACGTTTCTCGAGGTAGATATTCAATTATACTCTTTTTTAATAAAAAATATAAAACATTCAACTTAAAATCAATTATAAGATTATAA
>NW_018397411.1:7406-7743 GCF_002168275.2 Theobroma umbraticum
AGCGAGTAATAAGGCTTTTCGAGGAATGGGTGACTATAAATAGATTTTTTTTTATCGATGAATGCCTTTTTCTTCACGTTTCTCAAAGTAGGCATTCAACTATAATCTATTTTAACCAAAAAAGTAAAAATAATTGAACTTCAAATCAATTAGGAGATTATAAAACTTTTTAAAGCAAGTAATAAGGCTTTTGAAGGAATATGAGACTATAAATAGACTTTTTTTATTAAGTGAATGCTTTTTTCTTCATGTTTCCCAAGGTAGACATTCAATTATAGTTTGACTTAACCAAAATTGTAAAAACAAATTGAACATAAAATCAATTTTGAGATAATAA
>NW_018397411.1:7753-7889 GCF_002168275.2 Theobroma umbraticum
AATGGGTAATAAGGCTTTTGAAGAAATTGATGACTATAAATGAACTTTTCTTACCAATAAATACCTTTTTCTTCACGTTTCTCAATGTAGACATCCAATTATAGTCTGTTTTAACCTAAAATATAAAAAAATTGAA
>NW_018397411.1:7899-8013 GCF_002168275.2 Theobroma umbraticum
TTTTGAGATAATAAAACTATTTAAAATGAGTAATAAGGCTTTTGAAGGAATGAGAGACTCTAAATGAACTTTTCTTGTCAATGAATGCTTTTTTCTTCATGTTTCTAGAGGTAG
>NW_018397411.1:8603-8935 GCF_002168275.2 Theobroma umbraticum
TGAGTGACTATAAATAGACTTTTCTTACCAATGAATGCATTTTTCTTCATGTTTTGTGAATTAGATATTCAATTATAATCTATTTTAACAAAAAATGTAAAAAACATTGAATTTAAAATCAATTTTGAGATTATAAAACTATTTAAAGTGAATAATTAGGCTTTTAAAGGAATGAGAGACTATAAATGGACTTTTCTTGCCAATGAATGTCTTTTTCTTCTCGGTTTTTGATGTAAAATTTTAATTATAATCTGTTTTAATTAAAAAAAATAAAAAAAATTAAACTGAAAATCAATTTTGAGATTATAAAATCATTTAAAATGAGTTATAAG
>NW_018397411.1:8945-9182 GCF_002168275.2 Theobroma umbraticum
GAATGAGTGACTATAAATAGACTTTTGTTACCAATGAATGTCTTTCTCTTCATGTTTCAAGAGGTAGATATTCAATTATAAACTATTTCAAAAAAAATGTAAAAAAAATTGAACTTTAAATCAATTTTGAGATTTTAAACCCATTTAAAATGTGTAATAAGGCTTTTGAAGGAATGGGTGACCATAAATAGACTTTTCTTGCTAATGAATACCTTTCTCTTCACGTTTCATGAGGTA
>NW_018397411.1:9471-9645 GCF_002168275.2 Theobroma umbraticum
ACATTTCATGAGGTAGACATTCAATTATAATCTGTTTTAATAAAAAATGTAAAAACAAATTAAACTCAAAATTAATTTTGAGATTATAAAACCATTTAAAGCGATTAATAAGGCTTTTGAAGGAATGAGAAACTATGAATAGACTTTTCTTGCCAATGAATGCTTTTTTCTTTA
>NW_018397411.1:9655-9745 GCF_002168275.2 Theobroma umbraticum
GGCAAACACTCAATAATAGTCTGTTTTAACTAAAAATTTAAAAAATTTAATCCTTAATCAATTTTGAGATTATAAAACCATTTAAAGTGA
>NW_018397411.1:9755-9898 GCF_002168275.2 Theobroma umbraticum
TTTTGAAGAAATAAGTGACTATAAATAGACTTTTCTTGTAAATGAATTTATTTATTTTCATTTTTCTTGAGGTAGACATTCAATTATAGTCTATTTTTTTCAAAAATATAAAAATTCAACTTAAAATTAATTATGAGATTATA
>NW_018397411.1:9908-10076 GCF_002168275.2 Theobroma umbraticum
AAGCAAGTAATAAGACTTTTGAAGGAATGAGAGACTATAAATAGAATTTTCTTTCAAATAAATGAGTTTTTTACACGTTTCTCAAGGCAAGCATTCAATTATAGTGTGTTTAATTAAAAAATGTAAAAAATTCAAATTAAAATCAATTATGAGATTATAAAACCATTT
>NW_018397411.1:10296-10593 GCF_002168275.2 Theobroma umbraticum
AGTTTTTCTATAGGTTTCTTGATGCATGGATTCAATTATAGTCTATTTTAATGACAAATGTAAAAAATCAACTTAAAATCAATTATAAGATTATAAAACTATTTAAAACAAGTAATATGGCTTCTGAAGGAATGGGTGACTATAAATGGACTTTTCTTACCTATGAATGTCTTTTTCTTCACTTTTCTTGATATTGACATTCAATTATAATCTGTTTTAACTAAAAAAGTAAAACTAATTGAACTTCAAATCAATTATGAGATTTATAAACCTTTTAAAGCGAGTAATGAGGCCTTT
>NW_018397411.1:10603-10863 GCF_002168275.2 Theobroma umbraticum
GAGACTATAAATGGACTTTTCTTCCAAATAAATAGGTTTTTCTACACGTTCCTGAAGCAGGCATGCAATTATAGTCTGTTTTAATAAAAAAAATAAAAAATTTAACTCAAAATCAATTATGAGATTATAAAACCATTCATAGTGAGTAATAAGGCTTTTGAAGGAATGAGAGAATATAAATGGGCTTTTCTTCTAAATAAATGGGTTTTTTATAGGTTTCTTGAGGCAGGCATTCAATTATAGTTTGTTTTAATGAGAAA
>NW_018397411.1:10873-11092 GCF_002168275.2 Theobroma umbraticum
TCAACTTAAAATCAATTATGAGAGTATAAATCCTTTTAAAGCGACTAATGACGCTTTTGAAGAAATGAGAGACTATAAATGAACTTTTCTTTCAAATAAATGGGTTTTTCTACATGTTTCCTAAGGTAGACATTCAATTATAGTGTGTTTTATTAAAAAATATACAAAATTTAACTTAAAATCAATTATGAGATTATAAAACTATTTAAGGTGAGTAAT
>NW_018397411.1:11115-11434 GCF_002168275.2 Theobroma umbraticum
TTATAAATGGACTTTTCTTCCAAATAAATGGGTTTTTCTATAGGCTTCTTGAGGCAGGGATTCAATTATAGTCTATTTTAATGAGAAATGTAAAAAATTTAACTTAAAATGAATTATGAAATTATAAAACCATTTAAAACGAGCAACAAGGCTTTCGAAGAAATGAGTGACTATAAATGAATTTTTCTTGTCTATGAATGCCTTTTTCTTTACGTTTCTTCACGTAGACATTTAATTATAATCTATTTTAACCTAAAAAATAAAAATAATTGAACTTAAATCAACGATGAGATTACAAAACCATTTAAAGCAAGTAATA
>NW_018397411.1:11444-11576 GCF_002168275.2 Theobroma umbraticum
AGGAATGAGTGACTATAAATAGACTTTTCTTTCAAATAAATGGGTTTTTCTACACGTTTCTCGAGACAAGTATTCAACTATAGTATGTTTTAATGAAAAATATAAAAAATTAAACTTAAAATCAATTATGAG
>NW_018397411.1:11676-11813 GCF_002168275.2 Theobroma umbraticum
CAAGTAGAAAGGTTAGACATGGATAAATGGGAATGTTTTATTATCATCAAAAACAAAAGGAGCCAACATCACTTATTCCTTCAAAACCCTTATTGCTCACTTTAAATGGTTTTATAATCTCATAATTGATTTCAAGT
>NW_018397411.1:11823-11973 GCF_002168275.2 Theobroma umbraticum
TTACTTTTTTAGTTAAAACAGATTATAATTGAATGTATTCATTAAGAAAAGTGAAGAAAAAGGCATTCATAGGCAAGAAAAGTCCATTTATAGTCACCCATTCTTTCAAAAGCCTTAGTACTCGCTTTAAATAGTTTTCTAATCTCATAA
>NW_018397411.1:11983-12483 GCF_002168275.2 Theobroma umbraticum
GTTGAATTTTTTACATTTCTCATTAAAATATATTATAATTGAATGCCTGCCTTAAGAAACCAATAGAAAAATCCATTTATTTCGAAGAAAAGTCCATTTATAATCTCCCATTCCTTCAAAAGCCTTGTTACTCACCTTAAATGGTTTTATAATCTCATAATTGATTTTAAGTTGAATTTTTTACATTTTTCAATAAAACAAACTATAATTGAATGCTTGTCTCGGGAAACATATAGAAAAATCTATTTATTTGAAAGAAAAGTCTATTGATAGTCTCTCATTTTTTCAAAAGCCTCATTAGTCGCTTTAAAAGAATTTATAATCTCATAATTGATTGTAGGTTGACTTTTTTACATTTTTTATGAAAACATACTATAATTGAATGCTTGTCTCGAGAAACCTATAGAAAACCCATTTATTTGGAAGAAAAGTTCATTTATATTCTCTCATTCCGTCAAAAGCCTTATTACTCGCTTTAAATGGTTTTATAATCTCATAAT
>NW_018397411.1:12744-13666 GCF_002168275.2 Theobroma umbraticum
CTTTAAATGGTTTTGTAATCTCATAATTGATTTTAAGTTCAATTATTTTTACTTTTTAGGTTAAAACAGATTATAATTGAATGTCTACATGAAGAAACATAAAGAAAAAGGCATTAATAAGCAAGAAAAATCCATTTACAGTCACCCGTTCTTTCGAAAGGCTTGTTGCTCGCTTTAAATTAGTTTATAATTTCATAATTGATTTTAAGTTGAAGTTTTTACATTTCTCATTAAAACAAACTATAATTGAATGCCTGCCTCAAGAAACCTATAGAAAAACCCATAGAAAAACCCATTTCTTTGGAAGAAAAGCCCATTTATATTCTTTCTTTATTTCAAAAGACTTATTACTCGCTTTGAATGGTTTTACAATCTCATCATTGATTTTAAGTTAAATGTTTTATATTTTTTATTAAAACTGAGTATAATTGCATGCCTGTCTCAAGAAACGTATAGAAAAACCCATTTATTTAGAAAAAAAGTCCATTTATAGTCATCCATTTTTTTAAAAGCGCTATTACTCGCTTTAAAAAGTTTTATAATCTCATAATTGATTTCAAGTTCAATTATTTTTACTTTTTTAGTTAAAACAGATTATAATTAAATGTCTACATCAAGAAAAGTGAAGAAAAAGCCATTCATAGGTAAGAAAAGTCCATTTATAGTCACCCATTCCTTCAAAAGCCTTAGTACTTGTTTTGAATAGTTTTATAACCTCATAATTAATTTTAAGTTGAATTTTTTACATTTCGCATTAAAATAGATTATAATCGAATGCCTGCCTTAAGAAACCTATAGAAAAACCTATTTATTTGAAAGAAAAGTCCATTTATAATCTTCCATTCCTTCAAAAGCCTTATTACTCGCCTTAAAAGGTTTTAAAATCTCATAATTGATTTTAAGTTGAATTTTTTACATTTTT
>NW_018397411.1:13766-13926 GCF_002168275.2 Theobroma umbraticum
AGGAATGGGTGACTATAAATGGACTTTTCTTGCCTATGAATGTCTTTTTCTTCACTTTTCTTGATGTTGACATTCAATTATAACTAAAAAAGTAAAACTAATTAAACTTGAAATCAATTATGAGATTTATAAACCTTTTAAAGCGAGTAATGAGGCCTTT
>NW_018397411.1:13936-14053 GCF_002168275.2 Theobroma umbraticum
GAGACTATAAATGGACTTTTCTTCCAAATAAATGGGTTTTTCTACACGTTCCTGAATCAGACATGCAATTATAGTCTGTTTTAATAAAAAATATAAAAAATTTAACTCAAAATCAAT
>NW_018397411.1:14063-14167 GCF_002168275.2 Theobroma umbraticum
TAAAACCATTCAAAGCGAGTAATAAGGCTTTTTATAGGTTTCTCAAGGCAGACA
Source organism: Theobroma umbraticum (assembly GCF_002168275.2). Taxonomy (NCBI): domain Eukaryota; kingdom Viridiplantae; phylum Streptophyta; class Magnoliopsida; order Malvales; family Malvaceae; genus Theobroma; species Theobroma umbraticum. The sequence goes on from NW_018397411.1 coordinate 14,118, forward strand.
TTCAATTATAGTCTGTTTTAGTGAGAAATGTAAAAAAGTCAACTTAAAAT
>NW_018397411.1:14177-14410 GCF_002168275.2 Theobroma umbraticum
AGTATAAATCCTTTTAAAGCGACTAATGAAACTTTTGAAGAAATGAGAGACTATAAATGAACTTTTCTTTCAAATAAATGGATTTTTCTACACGTTTCCTAAGGCAGACATTCAATTATAGTGTGTTTTATTGAAAAATGTAAAACATTTAACTTAAAATCAATTATGAGATTATAAAATTATTTAAGGTGAGTAATAACGTTTTTGAAGGAATGGGAGATTATAAATGGACT
>NW_018397411.1:14420-14506 GCF_002168275.2 Theobroma umbraticum
ATAAATGGGTTTTTCTATAGGCTTCTTGAGGTAGGGATTCAATTATAGTATATTTTAATGAGAAATGTAAAAAATTTAACTTAAAA
>NW_018397411.1:14516-14724 GCF_002168275.2 Theobroma umbraticum
AATTATAAAACCATTTAAAACGAGCAACAAGGTTTTCGAAGGAATGGGTGACTATAAATGAATTTTTCTTGTCTATGAATGCCTTTTTCTTTGCGTTTCTTCACGTCGACATTTAATTATAATCTATTTTAACCTAAAAAAAATAATTGAACTGAAATCAACGATGAGATTACAAAACCATTTAAAGCAAGTAATAAGGCTTTTGAAG
>NW_018397411.1:14979-15178 GCF_002168275.2 Theobroma umbraticum
TAAAACCATTTAAAACGAGTAATAAGGCTTTTGACGGAATGAGAGAATATAAATAGACTTTTCTTCCAAATAAATGGGTTTTCTATAGCTTTTTCGAGGCAGGCATTCAATTACAGTCTGTTTTAATAAAAAATATAAAAAAGTAAACTCAAAATCAATTATGAGATTATAAATCCTTTTAAAGCGACTAATGAGGCTT
>NW_018397411.1:15194-15298 GCF_002168275.2 Theobroma umbraticum
CTATAAATGGACTTTTCTTCCAAATAAATGGGTTTTTCTACACGTTTCCTAAGGAAGGCATTCAATTATAGTCCGTTTTATTGAAAAATATAAAAAATTCAACT
>NW_018397411.1:15308-15460 GCF_002168275.2 Theobroma umbraticum
TATGAGATTTTAAAACCATTTAAGGCGAGTAATAAGGCTTTTGAAGGAATGGAAGATTATAAATGGACTTTTGTTTCAAATAAATGGGTTTTTCTATAGGTTTCCTAAGACAAGCATTCGATTATAATCTATTTTAATGAGAAATGTAAAAA
>NW_018397411.1:15470-15819 GCF_002168275.2 Theobroma umbraticum
AAATTAATTATGAGATTATAAAATTATTCAAAACGAGTACTAAGGCTTTTGAAGGAATAGGTGACTATAAATGGACTTTTCTTACCTATGGATGCCTTTTTCTTCACTTTTCTTGATGTAGACATTCAATTATAATCTGTTTTAACTAAAAAAGTAAAAATAATGGAACTTGAAATCAATTATGAGATTATAAAACCTTTTAAAGCGAGTAATAACGTTTTTAAAAGAATGGATGACTATAAATGGACTTTTTTTCTAAATAAATGTGTTTTTCTATAAGTTTCTTGAGACAGGCATGCAATTATACTCAATTTTAATAAAAAATATAAAAAATTTAACTTAAAATCAA
>NW_018397411.1:15829-15941 GCF_002168275.2 Theobroma umbraticum
ATAAAACCATTCAAAGCGAGTAATAAGGCTTTTGAAAGAAAAAAGGAATATAAATGGGATTTTCTTCCAAAGAAATGGGTTTTTCTATGGGTTTTTCTATAGGTTTCTTGAG
>NW_018397411.1:15951-16199 GCF_002168275.2 Theobroma umbraticum
AATTATAGTCTGTTTTAATGAGAAATGTAAAAACTTCAACTTAAAATCAATTATAAAATTATAAAATCATTTAAAGCGAGCAACAAGCCTTTCGAAGGAACGGGTGACTGTAAATAGATTTTTCTTACCTATGAATGCCTTTTTTTTTACGTTTCTTCACGTAGACATTCAATTATAATCTGTTTTAACCTAACAAGTAAAAATAATTGAACTTAAAATCAATTATGAGATTACAAAACCATTTAAAG
>NW_018397411.1:16428-16515 GCF_002168275.2 Theobroma umbraticum
TAAAACCATTTAAAACGAGTAATAAGGCTTTTGACGGAATGAGAGAATATAAATGGACTTTTCTTCCAAATAAATGGGTTTTCTATA
>NW_018397411.1:16525-16756 GCF_002168275.2 Theobroma umbraticum
GACAAGCATTCAATTATAGTATGTTTTCATAAGAAATGTAAAAAAGTCAACCTAAAATCAATTATGAGATTATAAATCCTTTTAAAGCGACTAATGAGGCTTTTAAAAAAATAAAAGACTATCAATAGACTTTTCTTTCAAATAAATAGATTTTTCTATACGTTTCTCGAGACAGGCATTCAATTATAGTCTGTTTTATTGAAAAATGTAAAAAATTCAACTTAAAATCAA
>NW_018397411.1:16779-16924 GCF_002168275.2 Theobroma umbraticum
AGGCGAGTAATAAGGCTTTTGAAGGAATGGGAGATTATAAATGGACTTTTCTTCGAAATAAATGGGTTTTTCTATTGGTTTCTTAAGGCAAGCATTCAATTATAATATATTTTAATGAGAAATGTAAAAAATTCAACTTAAAATT
>NW_018397411.1:16951-17262 GCF_002168275.2 Theobroma umbraticum
GCGAGTACTAAGGCTTTTGAAGGAATGAGTGACTATAAATGGACTTTTCTTACCTATGAATGCCTTTTTCTTCACTTTCTTAATGTAGACATTTAATTATAATATGTTTTAACTAAAAAAAGTAAAAATAATTGAACTTGAAATCAATTATGAGATTATAAAATCTTTTAATGCGAGTAATAATGCTTTTAAAGTAATAGGTGACTATAAATGGACTTTTCTTCCAAATAAAGGAGTTTTTCTACACGTTTCTTGAGGCAGGTATTCAATTATAGTCTGTTTTATTGAAAAATGTAAAAAATTCAACTTAA
>NW_018397411.1:17272-17469 GCF_002168275.2 Theobroma umbraticum
GAGATTATAAAACCATTTAAGGCGAGTAATAAGGCTTTTGAAAGAATGAAAGAATATAAATGGGCTTTTCTTCCAGATAAATGGGTTTTTCTATAGGTTTCTCTAGGCAGGCATTCAATTACAGTCTCTTTTAGTGAGAAATGTAAAAATTCAACTTAAAATCAATTATGAAATTATAAAACCATTTAAAGCGAGTA
>NW_018397411.1:17946-18135 GCF_002168275.2 Theobroma umbraticum
CTTAAAATCAATTATGAGATTATAAAACCATTTAAAGTGAGTAATAAGATTTTTCAAAGAATGAGAGACTATAAATGGACTTTTCTTTCAAATAAATAGGTTTTTCTACACGTTTTCTGAGACAGTCATTCAATTATAGTCTATTTTTATAAAAAAATATAAAAAATTCAACTTAAAATCAATTATGAG
>NW_018397411.1:18145-18266 GCF_002168275.2 Theobroma umbraticum
CGTTTAAAGTGAGTAATAAGGCTTTTGAAGGAATGAGAGAATATAAATGGACTTTTGTTTCAAATAAATGGGTTTCTCTATAGGTTTCTTGAGGCAGACATTCAATTATAGTCTGTTTTAA
>NW_018397411.1:18276-18825 GCF_002168275.2 Theobroma umbraticum
AAAAAATTCAACTTAAAATCAATTATAAAATTTTAAAATCATTTAAAGCGAGTAGTAAGGCTTTTGAAGGAATAAGTGACTATAAATAGACTTTTCTTGCCTATGAATGCCTTTTTCTTCACGTTTCTTGACGTAGAGATTCATTTATAATCTGTTTTGATTAAAAACATAAAAATAATTAGACTTAAAATTAATTATCAGATTATAAAACTATTTAAAGAGAGTAATAAGTCTTTTGAAGGAATTGGCGATTATAAATGGACTTTTCTTGTCAATAAATACATTTCTCTTCACGTTTCATAAGGTAGACATTCAATTATAATCAGTTTTAACCAAAAATGTCAAACAAGTTAAACTTAAAATTAGTTTTGAGATTATAAAACCTTTTAAAGCGAGTAAAAAGGCTTTTGACGGAATGAGAGACTATAAATGAACTTTTCTTGCCAATGAATGTTTTTCTCTTCATGTTTCTCAAGGAAAACAATGAATCATAGTCCGTTTTAACAAAAAATATAACAAAAAATTTAACATAAAATCAATTTTGAGATA
>NW_018397411.1:18835-19010 GCF_002168275.2 Theobroma umbraticum
TTAAAGTAAGTAATAAGGCTTTTCACAGAATGAGAGACTATAAATGGATTTTTTTTATCAATGAATGCCTTTTTTTTCACGTTTCTCGATGTAAACATTTAATTATAATATGTTTTAATCAAAAAATAAAAACAATTGCACTTAAAATCAATTTTGAGATTATAAAACTATTTAA
>NW_018397411.1:19020-19305 GCF_002168275.2 Theobroma umbraticum
AAGGCTTTTGAAGGAATGGGAGACTATAAATGGACTCTTCTTCTAAATAAATGAGTTTTTCCCCACGTTTTCTAAGGCAGGCATTTAATTATAGTCTTTTTTAATGAAAATTTTAAAAATTCAACCTAAAATCAATTATGAGATTATAAAACCACTCAAAGCGAGTAATAAGGCTTTTGAAGGAATGGGAGAATATAAATAGACTTTTCTTTCAAATAAATTAGTTTTTCTACAGGTTTTTTGAGGAAAGCATTCAATTATAGTCTATTTTAATGAGAAATGTAA
>NW_018397411.1:19315-19616 GCF_002168275.2 Theobroma umbraticum
TTAAAATCAATTATGAGATTATAAAATTATTTAAAGTGGGTAATAAAGCTTTTGAAGGGATGGGTGACTATAAATGGACCTTTCTTGCCTATGAATGCCTTTTTATTCACCTTTCTTGACGTAGACAATCAATTATAATCTGTTTTAACTAAAAAAATAAAAATAATTGAACATAAAATCAACTATAAAATTATAAAACTATTTAAAGCAAACTATTTCAAGTATAATCTCTTTCAACCAAAAATGTAAGAAACGTTGAACTTAAAATTAGTTTTGCGATTATAAAACCATTTAAAGCAAG
>NW_018397411.1:19626-19930 GCF_002168275.2 Theobroma umbraticum
TTTGAAGGAATGAGAGACTATAAAAAGACTTTTCTTATCAATGAATGATTTTCTTTCATGTTTCTCAAGGCAGACATTCAATTATAGTTTGCTTTAACTAAAAATGTTAAAAATATTGAACATAAAATCAATTTTGAGATAATAAAACTATTTAAAGTGAGTAATAAGTCTTTTTAAGGAATGAGAGACAATAAATAGATTATTCTTGCCAATGAATGTCTTTTTCTTCACATTTCTCAATGTAGACATTCAATTGTAATCTATTTTAGCCAAATAAGTAAAAAAAATTGAACTTAAAATCAAT
>NW_018397411.1:19940-20619 GCF_002168275.2 Theobroma umbraticum
CAAAACCATTTAAAGTGAGCAATAAGGCCTTTGAAGGAATAGGTGACTATAAATGAACTTTTCTTCCAAATGAATTCATTTTTCTTCACGTTTATCGAGGTAGATACTCAACTATAGTCTATTTTAATCAAAAATTTAATTTAACTTAAAATAATTATGAGATTACAAAACCATATAATGTGAGTAATAAGGCTTTTGAAAGAACGGGAGACTATAAATGGACTTTTTTTCCAAATAAATGGTTTTTCTACATGTTTCCTAAGGCAGGCTTTCAATTATAGTCCGTTTTAACCAAAAATGTAAAAACAATTGAACATAAAATCCATTTTGAGATAACAAAACCATTTAAAATGAGAAATAAGGCTTTTGATGAAATGAGAGACTATAAATGGACTATTCTTCCAAATAGATGGGTTTTTTTACACGTTTTCCAAGGTAAATATTTAATTATAGTCTGTTTTAACGAGAAATAAAAAAAATTCAACTTAAAATCAATTATGAGATTACAAAACTATTTAAAGTAACTAAAAGGGCTTTTGAACGAATGGGAGACTATAAATGGACCTTTCTTCTAAATAAATAGGTTTTTCTATACGTTTTCTAAGGCAGACATTCAATTATTATCTTTTTTAATGAAAAATGTAAAAAATTCAACTTAAAATCAATTATGAGATTATAA
>NW_018397411.1:20637-20815 GCF_002168275.2 Theobroma umbraticum
ATAAGGCTTTTGAAGGAATGAGAGACTATAAATGAACTTTTCTTCCAAATAAATAAGTTTTTTTACACCTTTCTTAAGGCAGGCATTCAATTATAGTCTGTTTTAATGTAAAAAGTAAAAAATTCTACTTAAAATTAATTATAAGATTATAAAACCATTTAAAACGAGTAATAAGGCT
>NW_018397411.1:20825-21138 GCF_002168275.2 Theobroma umbraticum
TAGGTGACTATAAATGGACTTTTCTTGCCAATGAATGTCTTTTTCTTCACGTTCCTTGATGTAGACATTCAATTATAATATATTTTAACTAAAAAAGTAAAAATAATTAAACTTAAAATCAATTATAAGATTATAAAACCTTTTAAAGCGAGTAATAACGCTTTTGAAGGAATGTGAGACTCTAAATAGACTTTTCTTATTAGTGAATGCTTTTTCTTCATGTTTATCGAGGTAGACATTCAATTATAGTTTGTCTTAACTAAAAATGTAAAAAGAATTGAGCATAAAATCAATTTTGAGATAATAAAACTAT
>NW_018397411.1:21148-21306 GCF_002168275.2 Theobroma umbraticum
TAATAAGGCTTTTGAAGGAATGGGTGACTATACATGGACTTTTCTTGCTCATAAATGCCTTTTTCTTCATGTTGTTCAATGTAGACATTCAATTATAGCTTGTTTTAACTAATAATGTAAAACAAATTAAACATAAAATCAATTATGAGATTATAAAA
>NW_018397411.1:21316-21436 GCF_002168275.2 Theobroma umbraticum
CGAGTAATAGGGCTTTTGAATGAATGAGAGGCTCTAAATGGACTTTTCTTACCAATGAATGTTTTTTTCTTCACATTTCTTAATGTAGACATTCAATTATAATCTGTTTTAATCAAAAAA
>NW_018397411.1:21506-21841 GCF_002168275.2 Theobroma umbraticum
TTTAAAGTGATTAACAAGGCTTTTGAAAGAATGGGTGACTATAAATAGACTTTTCTTGCCAATAAATGCTTTTCTCTTCACATTTTATGAGGTAGACAGTCAATTAGAATCTATTTTTACCAAAAAAGTAAAAATAATTGAACTTAAAATAAATTATGAGATTATAAATCCATTTAATGCAAGTAATAAGGCTTTTAAAAGAGTAGGTGACTATAAATGAACTTTTCTTGTCAATGAATGCCTTTCTCTTCACGTTTCATGAGATAGACGTTCAATTATAATCTATTTTAAATAAAAATGTAATAAAAATTGAACTTAAAATCAATTTTGAGATT
>NW_018397411.1:21851-22025 GCF_002168275.2 Theobroma umbraticum
TTAAAGCGAGTAATAAGGCTTTTGAAGAAATGAGCATAAATGGACTTTTCTTGCCAATGAATGTTTTTTTCTTCATGTTTGTTAAGGCAGACATTCAATTATAGTCTGTTTTAACTAAAAATGTAAAAAAATTTGAACATAAAATCAATTTTGAGATAATAAAATCATTTAAAG
>NW_018397411.1:22035-22619 GCF_002168275.2 Theobroma umbraticum
GGCTTTTCAAGGAATGGGAGACTATAAATGGATTTTTCTTGCTAATGAATACCTTTTTCTTCATGTTTCTTAATGTATACATTCAATTATAATATGTTTAGTAAAAAAAGTAAAACAAATTAAACTTAAAATAAATTTTGAGATTATAAAACCATTTAAAGTGAACAATAAGGGTTTTGAAGGAATAAGTGATGTTGGCTCCATTAGTTTTTGATGATAATAAAACATTCCCATTTATCCATGTCTAACCTTTCTATTTGAGTGTGCAGGACAAATATATTTAATAATTAGTTGACCATTCAAAAAACAATATCAAAACTAACAAGAATAAGGAGCTAGAAGTAAGCAATGAAGTGAGAAGCCTCTAAGTTGAATAATCAAAGGAGTTGGTTGGATAAAACTCAAAAGAGAAGTTGGCGGGTTCAAGCAAATCATGAAACAGAGAGCACTTAGTCAACCAAGAGACAGAGTTAGTTGACTAGGAGCTTACTACTAGAAACTGGGTTCAGAGATAGAAACTACTCAATCGACCAAGAAAGTTTGTCAGTCAACTAAGAGGGTACTGCCAGAAATGCTCAAAGATA
>NW_018397412.1:0-137 GCF_002168275.2 Theobroma umbraticum
TCTATTAGTACTAATATCAATCACTTCGCATTTATGTGAATCAAAACATACTTTCAACCCTTTATCACACAGTTGGCTTATATTTAATAAATTGTGCTTTAAGCCTTTAACAAGTAATACATGGCTAATCTGAGCTT
>NW_018397412.1:377-555 GCF_002168275.2 Theobroma umbraticum
TGAGCTTTTGAGCATGAGTCTTTTCTATTGGGCTTAACCTGCAAAACAGTTTTTCAGTTTTTCTCAACTGATACCCATAGCTTGATGAGTCCTTAAAGGTTAGCCGCTACATAGGATCCTTTTCGAACCCAAATCTTTTTCATTTTCTGCATGCTTCTATTTCTATAACAATTATAGG
>NW_018397412.1:578-697 GCF_002168275.2 Theobroma umbraticum
ATATAACACCTAGGAGAAACATTAGCAGGGCTGTTCTTGAAATATGTGTTTCTTTCTGGTGTTTTATTTCTTGCATTCTTTAGTGCAGTATTTTCATCAATGGCTTTTTGCAAAGCTTT
>NW_018397412.1:791-1020 GCF_002168275.2 Theobroma umbraticum
TCATGATTTATCTTTTCTAAATCATTCTCAAGAGATGAGGTTTTTCTTTTCAAACCCTTGTATTTTGATACAAGTTTTTGAAATTCATCACAAAGGCATTCATATTCATATCCATAGAAATATCACAAGAAATAGAACATACCTCGGATTCATCATCTCTTACCATCAGACATAGATTTGCTCTTTCTTTAGTATCTGAACTTGAAACATCACTGTCTAACCAGGTTGC
>NW_018397412.1:1030-1118 GCF_002168275.2 Theobroma umbraticum
GCCTTTTGTTTCTCATTTAATAAATCTTCAAATTTTCTTTTCACAACAAAATTTTCTTTTTTGAAAATATCAATTTGCTTTTGGTAAG
>NW_018397412.1:1128-1215 GCF_002168275.2 Theobroma umbraticum
CTTTTCCAAATTTTCATTTTCTTTTCCCAAGTCAATTTTTGTTTTCATCAAAGCTTCATGTTCAACATCGAGTATGGGAATAATTTT
>NW_018397412.1:1315-1567 GCF_002168275.2 Theobroma umbraticum
ACTTAAAATCAATTATGAGATTATAAAACAATTTAAAGTAAGTAATAAGGTTTTGAAGGCTTGAGTGATTATAAAAAGACTTTTCTCGCTAATGGATGGCTTTTTCTTTATATTTCTGAAAACAGAAATTGAATTATAGTATATTTTAACCAAAAATTTAAAAAAATTAATTTAAAATCGATTATGATATTATAAAATCATTTAAAGCAACTAATAAGACTTTCGAATGAATGGGTGACTATAAATAGACTT
>NW_018397412.1:1577-1655 GCF_002168275.2 Theobroma umbraticum
TGAATGATTTTTTTTCATGTTTCCCAAGGTAGATATTCAAATATAATTTGTTTTAATAAAAAATATAAAAAAATTTAA
>NW_018397412.1:1665-1736 GCF_002168275.2 Theobroma umbraticum
ATTATGAGATTATAAAACCATTTAAAGTGAGTAATATTACTTTCAAAGGCTTGAGTGACTATAAATGGACT
>NW_018397412.1:1746-2005 GCF_002168275.2 Theobroma umbraticum
ATGGATAGCTTTTGCTTCACGTTTCCTAAAGTAGACATTCAATTATAATATATTTTAACAAAAGATGTAAAAATATTCAATTTAAAATCAATTATGAGATTATTTTAAACGAGTAATACGACTTTCGAAGGCATAGGTAACAATAAATGACTTTTCTTACCAATAAATGGCTTTCTCTTCACACTTCTAGAGGTAAACATTCAATTATAATTTATTTTAACAAAAAATGTATAAAAATTTAACTTAAAATCAATTATGA
>NW_018397412.1:2015-2519 GCF_002168275.2 Theobroma umbraticum
CTATTTAAAGTGAGTAATAAAGCTTTCGAAGGTTTGAGTGCCTATAAATGGACTTTTATTGCCAATGGATAGCTTTTACTTATGTTTTCCGAGGTAAACATTCAATTATAATATGTTTTAACAAAAAATATAAAACAATTCAAGTAAAAAGCAATTATTAGATTTTAAAACCATTTAAAGCGAGTTATAATACTTATTTGGCATGAATGAATATAAATGGACTTTTCTCTCCAATAGATAACTTTTGCTTCATGTTTCTTGCGACAGATATTCAACTATAATCTATTCTAACCAACAATATAATAAGATTTAACTTAAAATAATATATGAGATTATAAAACCATTTTTAGCGAGTGATAAGGCTTTTAAAGGCTTGAATGTTTATAAAAAGACTTTTCTGTCAGTGGATGCCTTTCGCCTCATGTTTCTTGAAGCAAACATTTAATTATATTCTATTTTAATCAAAAATACAAAAAAAATTAACTTAAAATTAATTATGAGACT
>NW_018397412.1:2529-2860 GCF_002168275.2 Theobroma umbraticum
TTAAAGCGAGTAATAAGGCTTTCGAAGGTTTGAGTGACTATAAATAAACTTTTCTTTCCAATGGATAGCTTTTGCTTTATGTTTCCCAAGGCAAACATTCAATTATAATATATTTCAACCAAAAATGTAAAACAATTCAGCTAAGAAATCAATTACGAGGTTATAAAACCATTTTTAAAAAGTAACAATGCTTTTAAAGGCATGAGTGAATATAAATGGACTTTTTCCTCCAATGGATGGCTTTTGCTTCATGTTTCCTATGGTAGACATTCAATTATAATATATTTTAACCAATAATATAAAAAAATTCAACTTAAAATCAATTATGAGA
>NW_018397412.1:2870-3110 GCF_002168275.2 Theobroma umbraticum
ATTTAAAGAGAGTAATAAGGCTTTTGAAGGCTTGAGTGACTATAAATGGACTTTTCTTTCCAATGAATGGCCTTCACTTCATGTTTCCTGAGGCAAACATTCAAGTACAATCTATTTTAACTAACAATATTAAAATATTTAACTTAAAAGTAATTATGAGATTATAAAACTATTTAAAGTGAGTAATAATGTTTTCAAAGGTATGACTGACTATAAATAGGCTTTTCTCTCTTATGGATG
>NW_018397412.1:3256-3381 GCF_002168275.2 Theobroma umbraticum
TAAAATCAATTATGAGATTATAAAACCATTTAAAGCGAGTGATAAGACTTGCAAAGGCTTGAGCGACTATAAATGGACTTTTCTTGCAAATGGATGGCTTTTGCTTCATGTTTCTTGAAGCAAAC
>NW_018397412.1:3460-3983 GCF_002168275.2 Theobroma umbraticum
CTTAAAATCAGTTATGAGTTTATAAACTCATTTAAAGCAAGTAATAGGGCTTTCGATGGCTTGAGTGACTATAAATGGGCTTTTCTTTCCAATGGGTGGCTTTTGCTTCATGTCACCCAAGGCAAACTTTCAATTATAATATATTTCAACCAAAAATGTAAAAATATTTGACTAAAAATCAATTATGAGATCATAACACTATTTAAAGCGAGTAATAATGCTTTCAAAGGCATGAGAGAATATAAAAAGACTTTTCCCTCTAATGGATGGCTTATGCTTAATGTTTTCTGTGGCAGACATTCAATTATAATTTACTTTATCCAACAATATAAAAAAATTCAATCTAAAATCAATTATGTGATTATAAAATCATTTAAAAGGAGAAATAAGGCTTTTGAAGTCTTGAATGACTATAAATGGATTTTCATTCCTATGGATGGCTTTTCCTTCATGTTTTTTGAGGTAGACATTCACTTGTAATCTATTTTAACCAACAATATAAAAAAATTTAACTTAAAAGCAA
>NW_018397412.1:3993-4354 GCF_002168275.2 Theobroma umbraticum
ATAAAACCATTTAAAGTGAGTAATAATGCTTTTGAAGGCATAAGTGACTATATATGAGCATTTCTCTCTAATGAATAGCTTTTGGTTCATGTTTCCCAAGATAAACATTCAATTATAATATATTTCAACTAAAAATGTTAAACAATTCAACTAAAAATCAATTATGAGATCTTAAAACCATTTAAAGCGAGTAATAAAGCTTTCAAAGGCATAAGTGACTATAAATGGACTTTTTTTTCCAATGGAAGGCTTTTTCTTCATGTGTCCTAAGGCAAACATTCAATTATAATATATTTCAACCAAAAATGTAAAAAAATTTAACTAAAAATCAATTATGTGATTATAAAACCATTTAAAGCGA
>NW_018397412.1:4364-4461 GCF_002168275.2 Theobroma umbraticum
TTTTAAAGGTATAGGTGACTATAAATGGACTTTTCTTCCCAGTGAATGGTTTTTTCTTCATGTTTCTTGAGGCAAACATTCAATTATAACCTATTTT
>NW_018397412.1:4481-4742 GCF_002168275.2 Theobroma umbraticum
TCAACTTAAAATCAATTATGAGATTATAAAACCATTTAGAGTGAGTAATAAGGCCTTCGAAGGCTTAGGTGACTATAAATGGACTTTTCTTGCAAATGAATGGCTTTTTATTCATGATTCCTAAGGTAGACATTCAATTAGAATCTATTTTAACTAAAAACGTACAAAAATTCAACTTAAAATCAATTATAAGACTATAAAACTATTTATAGCGAGTGATAAGGCTTTCAAAGGCTTGAGTGAACTTAAATGGACTTTTCT
>NW_018397412.1:4842-6045 GCF_002168275.2 Theobroma umbraticum
AAAGCGAGTAATAAGGCTTTCAAAGGCATGGGTGACTATAAATAGACTTTTCTTTCCAATGGATGGCTTTTGCTTCATGTCTCCCAAGGCGAACATTCAATTATAATATATATCAACCAAAAATGTAAAAACATTTAACTAAAAAATCAATTATGAGATTATAAAACCATTTAAGGCGAGTAGCAATACTTTCAAAGGCATGAGTGAATATAAATGGACTTTTTCCTCTAATGGATGGCTTTTGCTTCATGTTTCCTGTGGTAGACATTCAATTATAATCTATGTTAACCAACAATATAAAAAAATTTAACTTAAAATCAATTATGAGATTATAAAATTATTTAAAGCGAGTAATAAGGCTTTCGAAGGCTTGAGTGACTATAAATGGACTTTTCTTTCCAATGGATGGCCTTTGCTTCACATTTCCTAAGATAGATGCTTAATTATAATCTATTTAACCATCAATATAAAAAAATTCAACTTAAAAGCAATTATGAGATTATAAAACCATTTAAAGTGAGTAATAATACTTTTGAAGGCATGAATGAATATAAATGAGCATTTCCCTCTAATGGATGGCTTTTGGTTCATGTTTTCTAAGATAGACATTTAATTATAATATAGTTTAACCAAAAATGTAAAAGAATTCAACTTAAGATCAATCATGAGATCATAAAACCCTTTAAAGAAGTAATAAGGCTTTCAAAGACATGGGAGATTATAAATCGACTTTTCTTTTCACTGAATGGCTTTTTCTTCATATTTCTCATCGTAAACATTTAGTTATAACTTGTTTTACCCAAAAATATAAAAAAATTCTACTTAAAATTAATTATGAGATTATAAAACCATTTAAAGTGAGTGATAAGGCCTTTAAAGGCTTAAGTGACTATAAATGGACTTTTCTTGCAAATGAATGGCTTTTTCTTCATGGTTTCTAAGGCAAACATTCAATTATAATCTATTTTAACTGAAAAAGTAAAAACACTCAATTTAGAGTCAATTATAAGATTATAAAACCATTTAAAGCGAGTGACAAGGCTTTCAAAGGCTTGAGACTATAATAGACATTTCTTGGCAATGGATGGCTTTTGCTTCATGTTTCTCAAAGCAAACATTCAAGTATATACTGTTTTAATAAAAAATGTAATAATATTCAACTTAAAATCTATTTTGAGATTATAAAATCATTTAAAGCGAGTA
>NW_018397412.1:6055-11641 GCF_002168275.2 Theobroma umbraticum
CGAAGGCTTTAGTGACTATAAATGAACTTTTCTTTCTAATAGATGGCTTTTGCTTTACGTTTCTTGAGGTAGACATTTAATTATAATCTATCTTAACTAACAATATAAAAAAATTCAACTTAAAGCAATTATGAGATTATAATGCCATTTAAAGTGAGTATAATACTTTTGAAGGGATGCGTGACTATAAATGGACTTTTCTCTCTTATGGATGGCTTTTACTTCATGTTTCCTAAGGCAGACGTTCAATTATAATCTATTTTAACCAACAATATAAGAAAATTCAACCTAAAATCAATTATGATATTATAAAACCATTTAAAGCGAGTAATAAGACTTTCAAAGGCTTGGGTGACTATAAATGGACGTTTATTGTAAATGAATGGCTTTTTCTTCATGGTTATCAAGGCAGATATTCAATTATAATCTATTTTAATTAAAAATATAAAATATTTAACTTAAAATCAATTATGAGATTATAAAAGCATTTAAAGTGAGTGATAAGGCTTTCAAAGGTTTAAGTAACTATAAATGGGCTTTTCTTCCCAATGCATGGTTTTTGTTTCATGTTTCTGAAAGCAAGCATTTAATTATATTCTATTTTCACAAAAAAATAAAAAAATTCAACTCAAAATCAATTATGAGTTTATAAAACCATTTTAAGTAAGTAATAAGGGTTTCAAAGGCTTGAGTGACTATAAATGGACTTTTCTTGCCAATGGATGGCTTTTGCTTCAAATTTCCCAAAGCAAACATTCAATTATATTCTGTTTTATCCAAAAATGTAAAACAATTCAACTTAAAATCAATTATGAGATTTTGAAACTAGTTAAAGCCAGAAATAAAGCTTTCGAAGGCATAGGTGACTATAAATGGACTTTTTCTGTCAATGGATGGCTTTTTCTTCATGTTCCTTGAGGTAAACATTCAATTATAATCTGTTTTAACCAAAAGTGTAAAACAGTTCAATTTAAAAGTAATTATGAGATTTTAAAACCATTTAAAGCAAGTAATAAGGTTTTGAAGGTTTGAGTGACTATAAATGGACTTTTTTTGTCAATGAATAGCTTTTTCTTCATGTTTTCTGAGGTAGACATTTAAATGTAATCCATTTTAACTCAAATGTAAAGAAATTCAACTTAAAATCAATTATGAAATTACAAAACCATTTAAAATGAGTAATAAGAGTTTTGAAGGCTTTAGTGACTATAAAAGGACTTTTCTTACCAATGGATAGTTTTTTCTTCATATTTTCCAAAATAGACATTGAATTATAATATATTTTAACCAAAAATATAAAAACATTCAATTTAAAATCAATTATGAGGTCATAAAACTATTTAAAGCAAGTAATAAGGCTTTTGAAGGAATGGGTGCCTATAAATGCACTTTTCATACCAATGAATGGTTTTTTGTTCATGTTTCCCAAGCCAAACATTCAAATATAAAATATTTTTAGCAAAATACAAAAAATCTTAACTCAAAATCAATTATGAGATTATAAAACCATTTAAAGCGAGTAATAAGGTTGTCAAAGGCTTGAGTGACTATAAATGGACTTTTCCTACCAATGGATGGCTTTTACTTTATGTTTCTTAAAGCAGACATTCAATTATAATATATTTTAATCAAAAATATAAAAATATTAAACTTAAAATTAATTATGAGATTATAAAACCATTTAAGGTGAGTAATAGGGCTTTTGAAGGCATGGGTGACAATAAATGACTTTTCTTACCAATGAATCACTTTCTCTTCACATTTCCCAAGGTAGACATTCAATTATAATCTGTTTGAACTAAAAATGTATAAAAATTTAACTTAAAATCAATTATGACATTATAAATCATTTAAAGCATGTAATAATACTTTCGAAGGCATGAGTGACTGTAATTGGACTTTTCTCTCCAGAGGATGGCTTTTGCGTCACATTTCCTACGGCAAACATTCAATTAGAATATATTTTAATGAGTAACATAAAAAAATTCAATATAAAATTAATTATAAGATTATAAAACCATTTAAAGTGAGTAATAAGGCTTTCGAAGGCTTGGGTGACTATAAATAGACTTTTGTTGCCAAAGGATGGCTTTTGCTTCATGTTTCATAAAGCAGACATTCAATTATAATCTATTTTAACCAATAATATGAAACAATTCAGCATAAAATCAATTATAAGAGTATAAAACCATTTAAAGTGATTAATAAGGCTTTCGAAGGCTTGGGTGACTATAATGGACTTTTCTTGCCAATGAATTGCTTTCTCTTCATGGTTCCTGAGGTCGACATTTAATTATAATTTTTTTTAACTAAAAATTTTAAAAAATACAACTTAAAATAAATTATTAGATTATAAAACTATTTAAAGCTAGTAATAAGGCTTTCGAAGGCTTGAGTGGCTATAAATGGACTTTGATTGCCAATGGATGGCTTTTACTTCATGTTTCAAAAGGCAGATATTCAATTATAATATATTTTAACCAAGTATGTAAAAAAACTCAACCAAAAATCAATTATGAGATAATAAAACCATTTAAAGAGAGTAATAATGTTTTCAAAGACATGAGTGAATACAAATGGAATTTTCTGTCAAATGCATGGCTTTTGCTTCATGTTTCTTGTGGCAAACATTTAATTATAATCTATTTTAACTAAAAATGTAAAAAAAAATCAACTTAAAATCAATTATGAGATTATAAAACCATTTAAAGTGAGTGATAAGACTTTTAAAGGCTTGAGTGTCTATAAATGGACTTTTCTTACTAATGGATGGCTTTTGCTTCATGTTGCCCGAAGTAGTCATTCAATTATATTCTATTTTAATCACAAATATAAAACAATTCAACTTAAAATCAAATATGAGACTATAAAACCATTTAAAGCAAGTAATAAGGCTTTTGAAAGCTTGAGTGACTATAAATGGACTTTTTTTTCAGATAGATGGCTCTTGCTTCATGTTTTCCGAGACAGACATTCAAGTATAATCTGTTTTAACTAAAAATGTTAAAAAATTCAACTTAAAATCAATTATGAGATTATAAAACTATTTGAACTGAGTAATAAGGTTTTTAAAGGTTTGAGTGACTATAAATGGACTTTATTACCAATGGATGGCTTTCACTTCTTGTTTCTTGAGGTCGATATTTACTTATAATATATTTTAATCAAAAATATAAAAAAATTCAACTAAAAATCAATTATGAGATTTTAAAACCGTTTAAGGTGACCAATAATGCTTTTAACGACACGAGTGAATATAAATGAACTTTTCTCTCCAATGGATGGCTTTTACTTTATGTTTCCTATGGCAAACATTCAATTATAATATATTTTAATGAATAAAATATAAAAAATTCAACTCAAAATCAATTATGAGATTATAAAATCATTTAAAGTGAGTGATTAGGCTTTTAAAGGCTCAAGTGTCCATAAATAGACTTTTCTTACTAATGGATGGCTTTTACTTCATGTTTCCTAAAACATCATTCAATTATATTCTTTTTTAACCACAAATGTAAAACAATTCAACTTAAAATTAATTATGAAACTATAAAACTATTTAAAGCGAGTAATAAAGCTTTTGAAGGCTTGAGTGACTATAAATGGACTTTTATTGTCAATGAATGGCTTTCACTTCTTGTTTCTTGAGGTAGACATTCAATTATAATATATTTTAACCAAAAATATAAAAAAATTCAATTAAAAATCAATTATGAGATTTTAAAACCGTTTAAAGCAACCAATAATGCTTTTAATGGCATGAATGAATATAAATGGACTTTTCTCTCCAATGGATGGTTTTTGCTTCATGTTTCCTGTGGTAGACATTCAATTATAATCTATTTTAACTAGAAAATCTAAAAAATTCAAATTTAAAATCAATTATGAGATTATAAAACCATTTAAAGCAAGTGATATGGCTTTCAAAGGTTTGAGTGTCTATAAATGAACTTCTCTAGCCATTGGATGGCTTTTGCTTCATGTCTCCCAAAGTAGTCATTCAATTATATTCTGTTTTAACTAAAAAAGTGAAAACTTCAACTTAAAATCAATTATGAGATTATAAAACCTTTTAAAGCGAGTAATAAGGCTTTTGAAGACTTTAGTGACTATAAATGGGCTTGTCTTTTCAATGGATAACTTTTGCTTCATGTCTCCCAAGGAAAACATTCAATTATAATATATTTCAACCAAAAATGTAAAAAAATTCAACTAAAAATCAATTATGAGATTATAAAACATTTAAAGCGAGTAATAATGCTTTCAAAGGCATGAGTGAATATAAATGGACTTTTCCCTCAAATGGATAGCTTTTACTTCATGTTTCCTATGACAGACATTCAATTATAATCTATTTTAACCAACAATATAAAAAAATTTAACTTAAAATCAATTATGAGATTATAAAATCATTTAAAAGGATAAATAAGGCTTTCAAAGGCTTGAATGAAGATAAAAAGATTTTTCTTTCTAATGAATGGCTTTGGCTTCACATTTTCTAAGGCAGACATTCAATTATAATCTATTTTAACCAGCAATATAAAAAAATTCAACTTAAAAGCAATTATGAGATTATAAAACCATTTAAAGCGAGTAATAATGTTTTTGAAGGCATGAGTGAATATAAATGGGCTTTTCTCTTCAATAGTAGGTTTTGGCTTCACGTTTCCTAAGGAAGACATTCAATTATAATCTATTTAACCAAATATATAAAAAATTTAACTTAAAATGAATTTTGAGATTATAAAACTATTTAAATCAAGTAATAAGGCTTGTGAAGACTTGTGTGACTATAAATGGACTTTTTTTTGCTAAGGAATGGCTTTTTCCTCACATTTTCTAAGGTTGACATTCAGTTACAATCTATTTGAACAAAAAATGCAAAACAATTCAACTTAAAATCGTTAATGATATTATAAAACTATTTAAAGTTAGTAATAAACTTTTTGAAGGCTTAAGAGACTATAAATAGACTTTTCGTGCCAATGGATGGCTTTTACATTACATTTTCTGAAAAAAAATTTAATTATAACCTATTTTAACCAACAATATAAAAAATTTAACTTAAAATCTATTATGAGTTTATAAAACCATTTAAAGCGATTAAGAATGGTTTCGAAGGTATTAGTGACTATAAATGAACTTTTCTTTCCAATGGATGGATTTTGCTTCATGTTTCTTGAAGCAGACATTCAATTATAATATCTTTCAACCAAAAATATAAAACAATTCAATTTAAAATCAATAATGAGATAATAAAACTATTTAAAGCAAGTAATAAGGCTTTTGAAGGCATGGGTGGCTTTAAATGGACTTTTCTTGCCAATGGATGGCTTTTTCTTCATGTTTCCTAAGGTAGATATTCAAATATAATATGTTTTCACAAAAAATGTAAAACAATTCAATTTAAAATTAATTATGAGATTATAAAGCCATTTAAAGCTAGTAATAACGCTTTCAAAGGAATGAGTGACTATAAATGAACATTTCTCTCAAATGGATGGCTTTTGGTTCATGTTTTCCAAGATAGACATTCAATTATAATATTTTTTAATCAAAAATATAAAAAAATTCAACTTAAAATCA
>NW_018397412.1:11651-11829 GCF_002168275.2 Theobroma umbraticum
CATAAAACTATTTAAAGTGAGTAATAAGGCTTTCGAAGGTATGGGTGACTCTAATAGAATTTTCTTCCCAATGAATGGCTTTTTCTCCATGTTTATCAAGGTAAGCATTAAATTAAAACTTGTTTTAATAAAAAATGAAAACAAAATTCAACTTAAAATTAATTATGAGATTATAAAA
>NW_018397412.1:11839-12469 GCF_002168275.2 Theobroma umbraticum
CGAGTAATAAAGCTTTCGAAGGCTTAGGTGACTATAAATGAACTTTTCTTGCAAATGAATGACTTTTTCTTCATGGCTCTGAAGGTAGGCATTCAATTATAATCTATTTTAACTAAAAATGTAAAACAATTCTACTTAAAATCATTTATGAGATTTTGAAACTAGTTAAAGCCATAAATAAGGCTTTCGAAGGTATGGGTGACTATAAATGGATTTTTCTTGCTAATGCATGGCTTTTTCTTCATGTTCCTTGAGGTAAACATTAAATTATAATCTGTTTTAACCAAAAGTGTAAAACAGTTCAATTTAAAAGCAATTATGAGACTTTAAAATCATTTAAAGTGAGTAATAAGGTGTTTGAGGGCTTGAGTGACTATAAATGGACTTTTCTTGTCAATGAATAGCTTTTTCTTCATGTTTTCTGAGGTAGACATTTAAATGTAATCCATTTTAACTCAAATGTAAAGAAATTCAACTTAAAATTAATTATGAGATTACAAAACCATTTAAAGTGAGTAATAAGAGTTTTGAAGGCTCTAGTGACTATAAAAAGACTTTTCTTACTAGTGGATAGTTTTTTCTTTATGTTTTCCAAAATAGACATTGAATTATAATATATTTTAACCAAAA
>NW_018397412.1:12479-12674 GCF_002168275.2 Theobroma umbraticum
ATTCAATTTAAAATCAATTATGAGGTTATAGAACTATTTAAAGCAAGTAATAAGGCTTTTGAAGAAATAGATGCCTATATATGCACTTTTCATACCAATGAATGGTTTTTTCTTTATGTTTCCCAAGCTAAACATTCAAATATAAAATGCTTTAACCAAAATACGAAAAATCTCAACTCAAAATCAATTATGAGA
>NW_018397412.1:12684-19741 GCF_002168275.2 Theobroma umbraticum
ATTTAAAGCGAGTAATAAGGTTGTAAAAGCCTTCAGTGACTATAAATGGACTTTTTCTACCAATGGATGCCTTTTGCTTTATGTTTCTTAAAGAAGACATTCAATTATAATATATTTTAATAAAAAATATAAACTATTGAACTTAAATTAATTATGATATAAAACCATTTAAGGTGAGTAATAAGGCTTCGAAGGCATGGTGACATAAATGACTTTTCTTACCAATGAATCACTTTCTCTTCACATTTCCCAAGGTAGACATTCAATTATAATCTACTTCAACTAAAAATGTATAAAAATTTAACTTACAATCAATTATGACATTATAAAATCATTTAAAGCGTGTAATAATACTTTCGAAGGCATGAGTGACTATAATTAGATTTTTCTCTCCAAAGGATGGCTTTTGCGTCCCATTTCCTAAGGCAAACATTTAATTAGAATCTATTTTAATGAACAGCATAAACAAATTCAATATAAAATCAATTATAAGATTATAAAACCATTTAAAGTGAGTAATAAGATTTTCGAAGGCTTGGGTGACTATAAATAGACTTTTGTTGCCAATGGATGGCTTTTGCTTCATGTTTCATGAAGCAAAGATTCAATAATAATCTATTTAAACTAAAAATGTAAAAAAATTCAACTAAAAATCAATTATGAGATTATAAAACATTTAAAGCGAGTAATAATGCTTTCAAAGGCATGAGTGAATATAAATGGACTTTTCCCTCAACTGGATAGCTTTTGCTTCATGTTTCCTATGGCAGACATTCTATTATAATCTATTTTAACCAACAATATAAAAAAATTTAACTTAAAATCAATTATGAGATTATAAAATCATTTAAAAGGATAAATAAGGCTTTCAAAGGCTTGAATGACGATAAATAGATTTTCTTTCTAATGAATGGTTTTTGCTTCACATTTTTTGAGGTAGACATTCAACTATAATCTATTTTAACCAGCAATATAAAAAAATTCAACTTAAAGGCAATTATGGGATTATAAAACCATTTAAAGCGAGTAGTAATGCTTTTGAAGGCATGAGTGAATATAAATGGACTTTTCTCTTCAATAGAAGGCTTTTGCTTCACGTTTCCTAAGGAAGACATTCAATTATAATTTATTTAACCAAATATATAAAAAATTCAACTTAAAATGAATTTTGAGATTATAAAACTATTTAAATCAAGTAATAAGGCTTGTGAAGACTTGGGTGACTATAAATGGATGTTTTTAGCTTAGGAATGGCTTTTTCCTCACATTTCCTGAGGCTGACATTTAGTTACAATCTGTTTCAACAAAAAATACAAAAAAATTCAACTTAAAATTGTTTATGAGATTATAAAACTATTTAAAGTGAGTAATAAACTTTTTGAAGGCTTAAGAGACTATAAATGGACTTTTCGTGCCAATGGATGGCTTTTACATTACATTTCTCGAAAAAAATATTTAATTATGACCTATTTTAACCAACAATATAAAAAATTTAACTTAAAATCTATTATGAGTTTATAAAACCATTTAAAACGATTAAGAATGGTTTCAAAGGTATCAATGACTATAAATGAACTTTTCTTTCCAATGGATGGCTTTTGCTTATGTTTCCTGAAGCAGGCATTCAATTATAATATCTTGCAACAAAAAATGTAAAACAATTCAATTTAAAATCAATAATGAGATAATAAAACTATTTAAAGCAAGTAATAAGGCTTTCGAAGGTATGGGTGGCTTTAAATGGACTTTTCTTGCCAATGGTTGGCTTTTTCCTCATGTTTCCTAACGTAGACATTCAAATATAATCTGTTTTCACAAAAAATGTAAAACAATTCAATTTAAATCAATTATGAAATTATAAACCCATTGAAAGCTAGTAATAACGTTTTCGAAGGAATGAGTAACTATAAATGAACATTTTTCTCAAATGGATGGCTTTTGGTTCATGTTTCTTAACATAGACATTCAATTATAATGTGTTTTAATCAAAAATATAAAAAAATTCAACTTAAAATCAATTATGAGATAATAAAACTATTTAAAGTGAGTAATAAGGCTTTCGAAGGCATGGGTGACTATAATGGAATTTTCTTCCCAATGAATGGCTTTTTTCCATGTTTATCGAGGTAAGCATTAAATTAAAACTTGTTTTAATAAAAAATGTAAACAAAATTCAACTTAAAATTAATTATGAGATTATAAAACCATTTAAAGCGAGTAATAAAGCTTTCGAAGGCTTAGGTGATTATAAATGAACTTTTCTTGCAAATGAATGACTTTTTCTTCACGGCTCTGAAGGTAGGCATTTAATTATAATCTATTTTAACTAAAAATGTAAAACAATTCTAGTTAAAATAATTTATGAGATCATAAAACTATTTAAAGCGAGTGATAAGGCCTCCAAAGGATTAAATGACTATAAATGGACTTTTCTTGCCAATGGATGACTTTTGCTCTATGTTTCTCGTAGTAGACATTCATTATATTCTGTTTTTAACCAAAAATAGACCTTTCTTGTCAATGAATGGCTTCTTTTTCATGTTTTCTGAGGTAGACATTTAAATATAATTTGTTTTAACCCAAAATGTAAAAACGTTCAACTTAAAATCAATTATGAGATTATAAAACCATTTAAAGCGAGTAATAAGAATTTTAAAAGTTTTAGTGACTACAAAATGACTTTTCTTGCCAGTGGATGGCTTTTTCTTCATGTTTTCCAAAATAGATATTGAATTATAATATATTTTAACCAAAAATGTAAAAAATTTCAATTTAAAATCAGTTATGAGATTATAAAACCATTTAAAGCGAGTAATAAGGCTTTCAAAGGCTTGAGTGACTATAAATGGACTCTTCTTGCTAATGGGTAGCTTTTGCTTCATATTTCTCAAAGTAGACATTCAAGTATATTCTATTTTAACTAAAAATGTAATAAAATTCAACTTAAAATCAATTATGAGATTATAAAATCATTTAAAGCAAGTAATAAGGCTTTCGAAAGCTTGAGTGACTATAAATAAACTTTTCTTTCTAATAGATGGCTTTTGCTTCATGTTTCTTGAGGCAGACATTCAATTATAAACTATTTTAACCAACAATATAAAAAAATTTAACTTAAAAGCAATTATGAGATTATAATACCATTTAAAGTGAGTAATAATGCTTTCGAGTGTATAGGCGACTATAAATGGACTTTTTTCTCCAATGGATCACTTTGGCTTCATGTTTCTCGAGACAAACATTTAGCTATAATATATTTAACTAAGAATGTAAAAGATTCGACTTAAAATCAATTATGAGATTATAGAACCATTTAAATAAGTAAAAAGGCTCTTGAAGGCTTATGTGTCAATAAATAGATTTTTCTTACGAATGGATAGGCAGCTTTTGCTCAACGTTTCCTAAGGCAAATTTAGTTATAATATATTTTAACTAAAAATGTAAAAGAATTCAACTTAAAATCAATTGTGAGATGATAAAACAATTTAAAGCAAGTAATAAGGCTTTCGATGGCTTAAGTGACTATAAATGGACTTTTTTTATTAGTGGATAGCTTTTGCTTCACATTTTCTGAAGTGGACATTCAATTATAATATATTTTAACTAAAAATGTAAAAAGATTCAACCTAAAATCAATTATGAGATTATAAAACTATTTAAAGCAAGTAATAAGACTTTCGAAGGCATGGGTGACAATAAATACACTTTTCTTATGAATGAATGGCTTTTTCTTCATGTTTTCCAAAGTAAACATTCAAATATTATCTGTTTTAACCAAAAATGTAAAAAAATCTAACTTAAAATTAATTATGAGATTGTAAAGTCATTTAAAGTCAGAAATAAGACTTTTGAAGCCTTGAGGGATTATAAATAGACTTTTCTTGCCAATGGATGGCTTTTGCTTCACATTTCTAAAGCAAATATTCAATTATAATATATTTTAATAAAAAATATAAAAGCATTCAACTCAAAATCAATTATGAGATTATAAAACCATTTAAAGTAAGTAATAAAGCTTTCGAAGGCATAGGTGACTATAAATAGACTTTTATTAAAAATGAATGGCTTTTTCTTCATATTTCCTAAGGTAGACATTCAAATATAATATCTTTGAACCAAAAATGCAAAAAAAAATGAACTTAAAATCGATTATGAGATTATAAAATCGTTTAAAGCGAATAATAAAGCTCTCGAAGGCTTGAGTGACTATAAATGTGCTTTTCTTGCTAATGGGTGGCCTTTACTTCATGTTTCCAAAGGCAGACAATTCATAATAATAAATTTTAACTAACAATATAAAAAAATTAAATTTAAATTTAATTATGAGATTATGAAGCCATTTAAAGCGAGTAATAAGGCTCTCGAAGACTTGAGTGATTATAAATAGATTTTTCTTACCAATAAGTGGCTTTTACTTTACGTTTCTTAAGGCACACATTCAATTATAATATATTTTAACTAAAAATATAAAAGAATTTAACTTAAAATTAATTATGACATATAAAACCATTTAAAGCCAATAATAAGACTTTCAAAAACTTGAGAGATGATATATGGACTTTTCTTACCAATGGATGGCTTTTGCCTCACATTTCTTGAAGCAAACATTCAATTAAAATATATTTTTAGAAAAAATATAAAAAAATTCAACTTAAATTCAATTATGAGATTATAAAACTATTTAAAGCAAGTAGTAAGGCTTTGGAAGGCATGGGTGACTATAAATGGACCATTCAGGCTAATCAATGGCTTTTTCTTCATGTTTCTTGAGGCAGACTTTCAAATATTATTTTTTTGATCAAAAATGTAAAAACATCCAACTTAAAATCAATTATGAGACTATACAACCATTTAATGTGAGTAATAAAGCTTTCGAGGGTATGAGTGACTATAAAAGGACTTTTTTTGATAATACATTGTTTTTGCTTCATGTCTCTCAAGGCAGACATTCAGTTATAATATATTTTAACCATAAATATAAAAAAATCAACTTAAAATCAATTAAGAGATTATAAAACCATTTAAAGCAAATAATAAGGCTTTCAAAGGCATAGGCGACTATAAATGGACCTTTCTTGCCAATGAATGGCTTTTTCTTCATGTTTCTTGAGGCAAACTTTCAAATAATATCTTTTTAACTAAAAATCTAAAAAAATCTAACTTAAAATCAATTATGAGATTATAAAACCATTTAAAGTGGCTAATAAGGCTTTTAGAGGCATGGGTGACTATAAATGTGCTTTTCTTGTCAATGAATGGTTTTTTCTGCATGTTTTCATAGGAAAACATTTAATTTTAATTTGTTTTAACCAAAAACATAAAAAACCTCAACTTATAATCAATTATAAGATTATAAAATCATTTAAAGTGAGTAATAAGGCTTTGAAAGGCATAGATGACTATAAATGGATTTGTTTTTGCCAATGAATGGCTTTTTCTTCATGTTCTCTAAGGCAGACATTCAATTCTAATCGATTTTAACTAAAAATATAAAAAAATTCAACTTAAAATCAATTGTGAGATTATAAAATAATTTAAAGTGAGTAATATGGTTTTCAAAGGTTTAAGTGAAAATAAATGGACTTTCTTGCAAATGGATGGCTTGTGCTTCGAGTTTCCTAAGGCAGACATTCAATTATAATATATTTCAACTGGAAATAAAAAAAATTCAACTTAAAATCAATTATGAGATTATAAAACCATTTAAAGTAAGTTAAAAGGCTTTTAGAGACTTGAGATACTATAAATAGACTTTTCTTGACAATGGATAGCTTTTGCTTTATGTTTCTTGAAGCAGACATTGAATTAAAGTATATTTTTACTAAAAAGTTTAAAAAATTCAACTTACAATCAATTATGAGATTATAAAACCATTTAAAGCAAGTAATAAGGCTTTCGAAAGTATGGGTGACTACAAATGAACTTTTCTTGCCAATGAATAGCTTTTTCTTTGTGTTTCTCAAGGCAAACATTTGAATATTATTTGTTTTAGCCAAAAATATAAAAAAATCCGACTTAAAATCAATTATGAGATTATAAGACCATTTAAAGCAAGTAATAAGGGTTTTGAAGGTTTGAGTAACTATAAAAAAACTTTTCTTACAAGTGGATACCTTTTGCTTCATGTTTCCTAAAGTAAACATTCAATTATAATATATTTTAACAATAAATGTAAAAAAATTCAACTTGAAATCAATTATGAGATTATAAAACCTTTTAAAGCGATAAATAAGGCTTTCAACAGCTTGAGAGACTATAAATGAACTTTTCTTATCAATGGATAGCTTTTACTTCATGTTTCCCAAAGCAAACATTCAATTATAATATGTTTTTACCAAAAATGTAAACAATTCAACTTAAAACCAATTATGAGATTATAAAATAATTTAAAGCTAGTAATAAGACTTTCGAAGGCATGGCTTACTATAGATGCACTTTTCTTACTAATGAATGGCTTTTTCTTCATGTTTCCTAAGACAGACATTCAAATACTATCAGTTTTAAGCAAAAATATAAAACAATTCTACTTAAAATCACTTACGAGATTATAAAACCATTTAAAGCGAAAAATAAGGCTTTCAACAGCTTGAGAGACTATAAATGAACTTTTCTTGTCAATGGATAGCTTTTACTTCATGTTTCCCAAAGCAGACATTCAATTATAATATGTTTTTACCAAAAATGTAAACAATTCAACTTAAAACCCAGTTATGAGATTATAAAACTATTTAAAGTAAGTAATAAGGCTTTCGAAGGCATGGGTGGCTTTAAATGGACTTTTCTTGCCAATGGATGGCTTTTTCTTCATGTTTCCTAAGGTAGACATTCAAATATTTTCTGTTTTAACTAAAAATATAAAAAAATCTAATTTAAAATAAATTATGAGATTATAAAAATATTTAAAGTTAGTAATAAAGGTTTTAAAGGCTTGAGTAGCTATAAATGAACTTTTCTTACTAGTGGATGGCTTTTACTTTATGTTTTCCAAAGCAAACATTCAATTATAATATATTTCAACTAGAAATGTAAAAAAATTCAACTTGAAATCGATTATGAG